>NC_142878.1:30580757-30881287 GCF_051225735.1 Oryctolagus cuniculus | reverse complement strand
TCATTTCTCTTATCAATGGAGGACAGAGGTAATTTTCTGAATCATCTTAAAATGCCCTTAAACTAAAAATAGAATTGTTCACATGCCAAGGTTTAGGAGGAGAAAGGCCAATTTCAGTATTATTTCACTCCAAAACTATGTATTAAATAATTCCTATGTGATAAACATCATATTACATATAGAACATAAAAGAATGTTAATATTTTTAGTAAAGTTACTTACATTCATAAATCAAGGACTAAATGTATGTTAATGATTGAGTTTTGATGTTTGTTTTTTAAAAGATTCATTTGGGGCCAGCGCTGTGGCGTAGTGGGTAAAGCCCCCACCTGCAGTGCCAGCAATCCATATGAGAACCGATTCAAGTCCTGGCTGCTGGCTGCTCACTGCTCCACTTCCAGTCCAGCTCCTCTATGGACTGGGAAAGCTGTAGAAGATGGCCAAAGTCCTTGGCACCTGTATCCGTGTGGGAAGACCTGGAGAAAGCTCCTGGCTCCTGGCTTCGGATCGATTCAGCTCCGGCCATTGTGGCCAATTGGGGAGTGAACCAGCAGATGGAAGACTTCTCTCTCTCTCTGCCTCTCCTTCTTTCTCTATGTAATTCTGACTTTCAAATAAATTTTTTAAAAGATTTATTTATTTTGAAAGAATTAGAGAGAAAGAGAGATCAATATTCCATCCACTGGTTCACTCTCCAGATAGCCACAACAGCTGGGGCTGAGCCGAGCAGAAGCCAGAAGCCAGAAGCCAGAAGCCAGTAGCCAGGAGCCAGGAGCTTCATCCAGATCTTCCACCAGGTGGCAGAGGCCCAAACACTTGGACCATCTTCCACTGCTTTTCCCAGCCTTTAACAAGGAGCTGGATCAGAAGTGGAGCAACTGACACAAACTGGCATCCATATGGTGCCCATAATTGCTATGCCACAACACTGGCCTCTGTTTTGTTTTTATCTTCTTGGAAAGAGATAAGTAATGCAGATCATTTGTCATTTTAGCCTCCCAGCTGGTTATTGAGGAGCCATTTAATCATTTAAATTTAAGAAATTTGGAAAGTAGTTCTTACATCAACTTTAATTGGTGTTCTTTCCTTGCAGCCATTTACACATTGCAGTAAGAAGATGTACAGCCCAGCACTTATCAGATGTAGTGGAATTTATGGAACCAGAACGAATGTTATCTGGAACAAAGGATATGGCTGAACGTATATTACCAGCTGCTGCTAAGTTTGCTCAAGACAGCTCCCAAGAAACCAGGTGAATAGCTAATAATAGTATTTGTCAAATCTGTTCATTTAAGAGCTTAAAAATAGGAAATAAAGATTAAAGAAGAATGAACATTTTTCTAAATGGAAAAGTGGAATCCCCAGGGGTTGGTGCTGGGGGATGGTCTTACTTAATGAGTTTGTAAATGATCTTGAGGGAGTGCACAGTGAATTCTCCAAATTTACAGATGACACTACACACTTCTGGGTAGTGAGATGCCAAGTCACAGGGATGAACCTCATGAAAACGGCACAGGACTGTATGAGTGGGCAGAAAGGTGCAGAAGAACTTCATTGTGGGCAAATGTAAGGTAATGCGTTTAGGGCAAAATGATTTATTTTCAAAGAAACCAGGTAAAATCAAGGAAACAGGTATACATGAAAACTATAGGAATGATGCATAATAAAGTATTATCCCCTGAAACATGAGGTATCTGCACTTAGGAAATTATGAATTTCTTATGGTTGTATTGCAGGAACAGTTTTATGAAGGTTAAGAACAGTCCAAGAAAGATGGCAAAATAATTAAGCTTTGGATGGTATTACTCTATAGTGCTGACAAATTTTGGATGTATCAGAAGCCTAGGTTAAATTCGTAGTCTTCATCACTGTTTGCTATTGATCTAGTTACTTAATCTCTGTTAGTCTGTTTCCTTGTTTATAAAATTGGGAAAGTTGAACTGGGTAACCAATAATGCATGGAAAATCTGAAATTTGGGGGCCAGCAATGTGGCATAGCCAGTAAAGCCACTGCCTGCTATGCCAGCATCTCATATGGGTACTGGTTCATGTCCTGGATGCTCTACTTCTGATCCAGCTCCATACTGTTGGCCTGGGAAAAGCAGCAAAGGGTGGCCCAAGTGCTTGGGCAGCTGTCATCCAACTAGGAGACCAGATGAAGCTCCTGGTTTCAGTTTGGCCCTGTCCATTGAAACCATCTGGGGAGTAAACCATCAGATAGAAGATCTCTTTCTCTCTCTTCCTCTCTCTCTGTAACTCTGCCTTTCAAATAAACAAAATTATTTTTTAAAAATGTAGAATTTGATTACAGTAATATATGAAGATAATTAAAAAGGAAGAGAGGATTCTGAGTTCCTAAAGATGAAAGATGGATATAAAATTTTTAACATTTTAAGATAAAGATGACAAAAGATGGAGTTAAGCTTGTGGAACTAGTTACACCAAAAGCTAGTAAAGAAACTAGATGTATTTTTGCTGCATAAGGAATTACCAAAAATGTAACAGTTTTTAAATTTTCATTTCATGTAGAAGATAGATGGGGGAACATGAGGAGAGAGAGAGACAAGGAAACAAGATCTCTCTTTTTTTTTTTTTTTTAAGATTTGTTTATTTATTTGAAAGGCAGATTGACAGAGAGAAATAGAGACAGACTCTCCCCCCCCCCCTTTCCCTGTATGAGAGAAAGGGAGAGAGGAAGAGAGAGAGAAAGAGAGGGAGAGAACTTTAATCCACTGGTTCATTCCCCCAAATGGCTACAACAGCCAGATCTGGGTGAGGCCAAAGTCAAGAAACAGCCAGGAACTCCAAACTGGTTTCCCACATGGGTAGGAGGGGACCAAGTACTCGGCCATCATCTGCTGCATTCCCAGGTTCATTAGAAGGAAGCTGGATCAGAAGCAGAGTATCCAGGACTGGAACTGGTGCTCTGAGATAGGATGCTGGCATCATAAGTGGTGACTTAACCTGCTGCCCCACAGAGCCAGACCCAAGAGAAAGATCTTCCATTTCCTAATTTACTTCCTAAATGCCTACAACCTCTGGCTACGCTAAAGCCAGGACCCAAGAACTCCATCTTTCTATTCCACATGGGCGGCAGGGACTCAAGGACCTGCTGCCTCATAGAGTGTGTATTAGTAATAATTTGCATCCAAAGCAGAGTAGCCAGGACTGAAACTAGGCATTCGGTATATATTGTGGGCTTCTCAAGTGGTGACTTAGCCACTGTACCACATACCTGCCCCAAACACAGAAGTTTAAAGCAATACAAATTATTTAATTTACAGTTCTTTACATCAGAAGAGTTGCAAAACTCATGTAGGTTCTCTGCTTACGATATCACACGGCCAAAATTAACATGATAGCAGTGCTTGGAATTATCAAGAAGCTCTATGAAAAATTCACTTCCAAACTCATTCAGGCAGTTCCTTGCAGTTATAGGATAAAGATCCCCATTTGCATGCTGGCTGTCAGCAAGGATCTCTTCTTGTCCTCCAGGGCCACTTGAATTCCTTTTCATGGAGCAGTCCTCCATCTCCAAGTCAGCAATAGTATGTTAAATCCCTTTATATGTTGAATTTCTTTCTTTCTTTCTTTCTTTCTTTCTTTCTTTCTTTCTTTCTTTCTTTCTTTCTTTCTTTCTTTCTTTCTTTCTTTCTTTCCTTCCTTCCTTCCTTCCTTCCTTCCTTCCTTCCTTCCTTCCTTCCTTCCTTCCTTCCTTCTTTCTCTCTTCCTTTCTCTCTCTCTCTCTCTCTCTCTTTCTTTCTCTTTCTCTCTCTCTCTCTTTCTCTCTCTCTCTCTTTCTCTTTCTCTCTCTTTTTTTTTTAATTTTATTTATTTTTTGACAGGCAGAGTGGACAGTGAGAGAGAGAGACAGAGAGAAAGGTCTTCCTTCCGTTGGTTCACTCCCCTAATGGCTGCTGTGGTTGGCACGCTGTGCCAATCCGAAGCCAGGAGCCAGGTGCCTCCTCCTGGTCTCCCATGGGGGTGCAGAGCCCAAGCACTTGGGCCATCTTCCACTGCCCTCCCGGGCCACAGCAGAGAGCTGGACTGGAAGAGGAGCAACCGGGACAGAATCCGGCCTCCCAACCAGGACTAGAACTCGGGGTACCAGTGCCACAGGCGGAGGATAAGCCAAGTGAGCCACGGCGCCAGCCTATATGTTGAATTTCTATTACTCTTCTGCTAATAGCCACAAAAACTCCGCTTTTATGGGTTTGTCTGATTAGATTAGGTCCATTCCAGATTATCTGTGTTAAGATCAACTGTGTCATGTAACATTGTAATCTTGGCAATGACATTACATCATATTCACAAATTCTAGGAATTTGAATAGGACATCTTTGGAGGTGCATTTTAAAGAAGACCTGCATACCACATTAATTTTCAAAAAATTTAAGAGAGTCAGATCTTGATATACTAGTTATGAACAACAACAGAAAGAAATTCTTTAGTTATTTAGTGTGGGGCCAGCACTGTGGCATAGCAGATATAGCTACCACCTGCAGTGCCAATATCCCATATGGGCACTGGTTCAAGTCCTGGCTGCTCCACTTCTGATCCAGCTCTTTGCTATGGCCTGGGAAAGTGGTGAAGGATGGCCCAAGTGTTTAGACCCCTGCACCTGCTTGGAAGACCCAGAAGAAACTGGGTTCTGGCTTCAGATCAGCTCAGCTCTGGCTGAAGGCAGCCATTTGGGGAGTGAATCATCAGATGGAAGACTTTTCTCTCTCTGCCTCTGCCTCTCTGTAACTCTGCCTTTCAAATAATAAATAAATCTTTTTAAAAAATAGTTATTTAGGTTATATCCTCTCTTAACTTTTCCTTAATGGCATAATGATTCTTCTAAACCATTTTTCCATTGCTTGGATTCTCATTTAAAGTTTTAAATAATTAATTATAATTAATTTTGAGTTTTAGTATTTCTTACATTTTGTCCATGTCTGCTCACTTACTTATTTCAACATTTCTCATGTCCTTGGGTGTCCTATGGTAGACCTCGGGTCCTTAACATTCTAGGGTAAAAATGAGAACTGGGGGAAGGCACTTGGTTTGGTGGTTCAAACATCCCCGTCCTATGTTGAAGTACCTGGGTTCACTACCTGGCTCTGGCTCCTGACTCCAGCTTCCAGCTAATGCAAACACTAGGAGGAAGCAGTAATGGCTCGAGAAATTGAGTTCCTACAACTCACGCAGGAGACCTGGATTGAGTTCCTGACTCCCAGCTTCTGCCCCAGCCTTGACCATTTTGAATTTTGATTGTATTTCTCTCTCTCTCTCTCTCTCTCTCTCTCTCTGTGTGTGTGTGTGTGTTCCCAAATTGTCCATGAGACGATAACTGATTATGAAACCTTTATGTGCATATTTGTAGAATCTTATTCTGGTTGTAGGAAGAGGAAGGTGATATGTATTGCCTGCTATCACCTACCTTTCTGCAATTTCATTACATTTGAAGGGGTCTGGTTGATATCTGTGATCCTAAGATTGTCCTACACCCCTGCCCCATAAAAGCCTGTCCTTTTCTGATTCTTCAAGTCCCATATATTCCAAGTTGTAAGCAAAACTGAAAATTATTTTAGGACCAGGCCTTCATGAAGAGCAAATAATATGATATTGAGAGATACTTTAAGATGCCTCTGTCCTAAAATATCTTCCATAATATCTGAATTTCCATGGTTAGAAAGATATTTTGGCTTAAGATATTATCTTATAAATGCATGTAAAACATTTAAAAAAAAGTTAAGAGACTAGTATAACATTTCTCAATTTATCAACCACAATTTATTGGTTAACCTTGGGTATATTTTAGGTAGCAGAGAATAGGTTTTTAATAATTGAAATCCAGGTAAGTTTTGACTAGGGAGGAAGAGATAGATAGACTTAGAGAAAGTTGAATCAGGCCATAACATCCGACCAACAGGTGGGCAATAGCAATAAGTCAGTGGACAAGGAGCTGAGGAAAAACAGAAAATTCTCCTAACTCACAGTTCTACCAAATGCCAGCCTTGATATGGATCTTGCATGCCTGAAAAGTACAATCAAAGCTTTTTGCATATGACTGAAATATTTGAAACTAGAATGATTTTGACAGGGTGCCTTATAGGAGCAGAATTCTGTACTCTCTAGTACAGGTAGTATACCTACATTTCAATGCTTTATTTAAAATAGGTGTGGTAATATTGATGTTGATAATTTTTTATTAAAAATATTACATTTAAGGACAGAACCAGAGCTTATTAAAGCATGTAAAATTATTTACATATTTCTCAAATATCCATAGGTATTATGGTCGAAAGATGCTTTTCCTCATGATGTGTCATCCTAACTTTGAAAAAATGCTTGAAAAGTATGTCCCATCTAAAGATTTGCCATACATTAAGGAATCTGTTAAAAACTTACGGCAAAAGGTATGTGGAAAATGTTTGTTTCATTGAAAACTTTAAAAGTAAAGTTCTTTTCCTTTGAAGGTACAGGATAGAAATAATTACTTTTTCTGTTAATCATTTGGAATATATCTACGATAGCATTTTAATAACTGCAGTACTAAGTAGACATATATAATATCAGGCCTTGAAAAAGAACTTAATGTATAGTGGGATATAGTTTGGCTTAGTGGAGTTGGATTTGAATCACAAATCTGAAAATTAGAAATGATGTAATTTTAGCATCATTTCTTTAAACAATTTTTATTTTTATAAAATGAGGATAGGTGCCAGCACTGTGGCATATTAGGCTAAGCCTCCACCTGTGGCATCTGCATCCCATATGGGCACCTATAGCTCTCAGCAATGGCCTGGGAAAGCAGTAGAAGATGGCCCAAGTGCTTGGGCCCCTGCACCCGCATGGGAGATCTGGAAGAAGTTCCTGGCTCCTGGCTTCAGATCGCCCAGCTCTGGCCATTGGGCCATTTGGGGAGTGAGCCAGTGGGTGGGAGATGTTTCCTTCTGTCTTTCCTCTCTCTCTCTGTAATTCTATCTTTCAAATAAATAGTAATTTTTTAAAAATAAGGATAATAATGTCTACCATGAATAATTTCTGCCTTATTTCAAATAAAATGTGAAAAGTAACACATTTACACATTTTTTGAAAATATATTTAATTTAATCATGTAGAAATTTTCTATTATAATTTGTGTCATTTCTCCCTAATGGTCTTAGGCTAAGAACTTAACTTACGAAAGGATGATGTCAATAAAGATGTGGGGTAATAAACTTTTTTAAAAAAAGATTTATTTATTTGAAAGGCAGAGTTACAGAGAGGCAGAGGTGGAGAGAAAGGTCCCCTGTCTGCTAGTTCACTCTCCAAATGGCCACAACGGCCTAAGCTGCACTGATCCGAAGCCAGGAGCTTCTTCCAGGTCTCCTACATGGGTGCAGGGTCCCAAGCACTTGGGCTGTCTTGTACTGCTTTCCCAGGCCATAGCAGAGAGCTGGATTGGAAGTGTTGCAGTTGGGACTTGAAACAGAGCCCATATGGGATGCTGGCACTGCGTGTGGCAGTTTTACCTGGTACGCCACAATGCCAGCCCCAGTAATAGATATTTTTTTAAAAGATTTATTTATTTATTTGAAAGTCAGAGTTACATAGAAAAAGAGAGGCAGAGAGAGGCCTTCCATCTGCTGGTTCACTCCCCAGTTGGCTGCAATGGCTGGAGCTGCACCAATCTGACCAGTAGCCATGGACCTAGAATCGGCGTCCATAATAGATATTTTAAAGCATTTTTTTCTACATGTTGATCTTGAGGATTTGAACTCAAATAGCACTTATTAAAATGACCATGTTAAAGAATGATATGAATAAAATGAGGCAAGTTGTATTTGTGAGTCATTTCCATTACAAGTATCAAATAAAAACATACTATATATAAATAGTTCTTACCAACATTTTTTTTACACTCCTAGTGTTGTATAGGGTTTCATTGTTTGTGGAATGTGTTCATATTATGTGCATAGACTTCAAGCTTTAAGAAGAATAGTTATAAAATATATCATATTACGGGGCCGGCACAGTGGCGTAGTGGGTAAAGTTACCACCTGTAGTGCTGGCACCGGTTTGAATCCCGGCTGGTCCACTTCCAATCCAGCTCTCTGCTATGGCCTGGGATAGCAATAGAAGATGGCCCAAGTCCTTGGGCCCTTGCACCCATGTGGGAGACCTTGAAGAACCTCCTGGCTCCTGGCTTCGTATCAGCGGAGCTCCAGCCGTTGTGGCCAATTGGGGAGTGAACCAGCAGACGGAAGAGCTCTCTCCCTCTCTCTCTGCCTCTCCTGCTTTCTCTGTGTAACTCTAACTTTCAAATAAATAGATAAATCTTTATTATATATATATATCATATTACTTTTTAGAAGTTTAAATAATTTGTTTCAACAATCCAGTACGTAATTCCCTATTAGTCAGTTACATATATTGTTAATTTAGTAATAAGTATAAAGTAGTCTGTTTGTCTGATACCCTGTAGTACAAAGCATGTTATTAAAATATCTGAAAGAATCAATGATGGATACTTTGAAAATTATATTTTAAAGTTATTTCACTACTAGTTTTAAGATTTATTACACTGCCTTGCTTTGCATTTGCTTATAGGGTTTAGGAGAAATACCATTAGATACTCCCTCAGCAAAAGGAAGACGATCTCATACTGGCAATGTTGGAAATACAAGATCATCATCTGTTTCTAGAGATGCTTTCAATTCAGCTGACAGGTAAGATTGTGATAGTCTACCTCCTTAGACAAATTGCTACCCAGTGATAGTAGTCTCATTTGGGTGTTTTCATGAATTACCCCAGAAGTATTTGTCAAAATTTAATGCAATTTTATAAGTTTGGTAAGAACCTAGAAAGTAATTAGATTTTATAAGGCAATTATATATCAGAAAAACTTGACTATGCATGCACATGAATGGAATTTTAGTGTTAATGAATTTGTCAATATTAGGCCTATGTTGGACAATTCTGATTATATTTTTAAAAATCTCATAGTCTTTACTTTCTGTACCTGAGTATAAAGGTAATATGTTATTATGTTTAAAGACAAAAGAATTTTAGCAAATAAGAACATTAAAAGAAGAATTTAACCAATCATTCATAATGCCAGCAACCAGGAAAACATTCCTCTTAAAATTTTTGTAAATGTAGTTGTATATGCAATTTTGTAATATATTTAAACTATTTGTAACAACATTTAATATACTGATTAGGCCAGTTTTCAAGATCTTTGAAAATGTTACAACTACCCTTCTGGTATATTTTAAAATATGTTTTAAAACATTTAAAAACTATATGAATAGGTACATTTTCTGTATTGATTTATCTTTAAAATACTTAATAAAATAAATTTTATAAAATACAAAGCTCTATGTGAAAATATGTGTGTGCTTTGGGGCCCTGTTATTGAGGATATAGTCCACAAACACCCATATTGGCATCACCTAGGAGGTTATTAGAAATGCAAAATCTTGTATTCCCTTCAGACTTACTGGGTCAGAATCTATCATTTTTTTTCTGCATTAAGACATTAGATTAAGATCCAGGTTCAGGTAATTTGGTCAAAAATCTTTTTCACACCAATTTTCAAAAGCTTTTCTTCTTCTTCTTTCTTCTTCTCCTTGCCCCTCCTCTTCTCCTTCCTCTTTCTCTTTTTTTTTTTTGTTTAACATTTATTAAGAGCACGCTATGTGCCAGGCCTTTTTTTACACATTTTACTAGTCAGTTGCTTATTTCATAGATGTTCAGCTCCCCTAAAAACCTGGACATGGAGTTTTCTAATAAACTTCCTTGGTAGATAGCATTTCATAATATGTTATGACAACTCATTGCTGAAGGAATTAAATGTCTTCTGTGTGAGTCCATTCAGAAAGGACCCTTAGAAATGTGTGTCTGGTTTCCTCCAGACTCCTACCCCTTTTCCTCTGCTGATTTTGGTGGGTATCCTGTTGCTTTAATAAATATTAGCTACAACTACAACTATATGCTGACTCTTATGAGTCCTCCTAGCAAACCACCAAACCTAGGGAAGAATTCCTAAATTATGTTTGTGCCTTTTATAAGGTAAAAATGAAATTAAATTTGTCTTTCTTTTATTTTAGAGAGGTAACTGAAGTTCGTGAAGTCACCAGAAAGTCAGTTTCTCGTAATTCCTTAGAAAGTGCTGAGTATATTAAAGTTATAACAGGTTTATTAAATGCAAAAGATTTTCGTGATCGCATTAATGGGATTAAGCAGCTTTTATCAGATACTGAAAGTAATCAAGAGCTTGTTGTTGGGAACATTGTGAAGGTAAGGACCAGTTAAAATTAATTTTTTTTGAAATCTATGACCAATCTTGAAGTTAATTAGTATTAAAAATGACCCTATTTTTAGTACTTTACTTGTGTTATTTTAGTAAGTCAAAATAAGCTTAGTAAAAATAATGGATTGTCTTGGCTTTGCTATGTATTTTAAAAGCAACTCAAAGTAATTAAAAAAAAAAAAAAAGAACATAGCCACTTATTTATCTGAATCCTCCCACAAGATGATAAACTCCTGCCAAGCTCTGTGTTCTCACAGTCCTCAGAACTTGGCGCGCAGTAAATATATGTCAAATGAATCAGTATTTTTGAAAAGAAAGTACATTTAAGAGACTTGATTTTGTTTTAGAATAGTTTTTTTTTTTAAAGATTTATTTTTATTTGAAAGACAGAGAGAGAGAGGGAGAGATCTTCTATCTGCTGATTCACTCCCCAAATGACCACAATGGCTTGGGCTGGGCTAGGCCCAAGACAGGAGCTAAAAACTTCATCTGGTTGTCACATGAGTACAGCTACCCATACTTGGGCTATCTTCTTCTGCTTTCTCAGGCACATTAACAGGGAACTGGATTAGAAATGAAGCAGCTGGGACTAGAACTGGTATACATATGAGATGCCAGCGCTGCATGCTGCAGCCTAATATACTGTGCCATAACATCAGCCCTTAGATTTTAAAGCTTTTCTTATGTGGGTCAGAAATCTCTATGAACCAATTGATATATCTATTTTTTGGAAGACAACAAGCAAAGAAAGGAAATATTACTAAATATTCATAGCACGAGAGCATAGGTTATCTGTATTTCATCAGATTTTAGCTATGTTAATTTTGTTAGTAATTTATCAATCAAATTCCATTTTAAATTTGTATGTTATGCACTAAACTTGGCAAACATACATAGCTACTCTTTAATTCCATTGATACATTGTCTCTTAGTTTTCAGAAAAGTACATTACTACGTGATGGTAACCAGAAAGTTAGATTTTCTGATATTTGTTGATTAAAAATCTCTTGGAATTACCATTCTTTACATAAAAAATTGTAATGTTAGGAATTAGTAGTTAATAGTCTCAACTTACACAGTAGCGCTTCTCTCACCTGACATGATTGAATTGTTTAGTGTTCTGAAGAACAAGGAATAATTAAAGTAGCCAAATTAAGAGTTTATAATGAGAATTTAACTTTGAAAATACATCTAAATTCTCATAACAAACCTAAACTGAAACTAGTGCAATCTCAGCAATAAATAAAATATCTCTGCTACAATTAGACCAAAACAGACACCTTTCTTAGACTTGACTAAGCTATTACACTTTCCAGAGCACAGCATATTTATCATGACAGTGAGTCAGTCATCTGATTACTTAGCCACAGTTCTCAGTCTTAATTTATTTCAATGCTTTTTGATGTGACTTTTAGAACCTTTTCTTTTTCCCATAAAAAGATTTGAGTAGCATCCAAATTGTTATAAAGCTCCTATTATCTAAGTTCAGGTTAAATGGATGTTGTTTGTGTTTAAACAGTGAAGTAGAACAAATACAAGAGAATTTACATATAATTGCTATAAATATTAGTTTACTTTAAATAATTTACCAACTTACTTTCAGATCTTTGATGCTTTCAAATCTCGACTTCATGATTCCAATAGCAAAGTAAATTTGGTGGCTCTAGAAACAATGCATAAAATGATTCCTTTACTTAGAGACCACTTATCTCCTGTGATCAACATGCTAATTCCTGCAATAGTAGATAACAATCTGAATTCCAAGAATCCAGGCATCTATAATGCTGCTACAAATGTTGTTCAGGCACTGAGTCAGCACGTAGGTAAGAAATCTTACTTGGCACTCTTATTTTTTTACTTTTATACTTTGGTTCTTATACCTGTTTTATGATGCTGAAATCTTCATCACTCGATTTTTGTCATAAAGTTTCTTCGTTCCTCAATAGTATTTTACTTTTATTGATGAAATACTACCACATTAAATTGATTTCTCTTTGTGTTTAATTCTTTTTTTCTGCCTCAGTCTCACATATGATACAAAAATGAACTTAAAATGAATCATTTATTTAAATATATGACTTTTTTAAAAAAAGATTTCTTTATTTATTTGAAAGTCAGAGTTACAGAGAGGGGGAGATAGAGAGGGAAAGATCTTGCAACCACCAGTTCACTCCCCAGATGGCCACAAGGGCCAGGGCTGAGCCACACTGAAGCCAGGAGCCAGGAGCTTTATCTGGGTCTTCCACATTGGGTGACAGGGGCCCAAGCACTTGGGCCATCTTCCAGTGCTTTCCCAGGCCATTAGCAGGAAGCTGGATCAGAAGTGGAGCAGGAGCTGGTGCTGTGGTGTAGGGGGTAAAGCTGCCACCTGCAGTGCTGGCATCCCATATGGGTGCCAGTTCGAGTCCTAGCTGCTCCACTTCCAATCAAGCTCTCTGCTTTAGCCTGAGAAAGCAGCGGAAGATGGCCCAAGTGCTTGGGCCCTTGCACCTGTGTGGGAGACCTGGAAGAAGCTCCTGGCTCCTGGCTTCAGATTGGCTTAGTTCCGGCCGTTGCGGCCAATTGGGGAGTGAACCAGCAGATGGAAGACCTCTCTCTCTCTCTGCCTCTCCTTCCCTCTCTGTGTAACTCTGACTTTCAAATAAAAAAATCAATCTTAAAAAAAAAAAAAAAGAAAAGGATACATAGGCATTTTTTTTTCTTTTTCTTACCATATAATAGCTCCTTAATATTCTGAGGTAATTTTGTTTCTCATTTGCTATTAAGACTGTTACTCCATTAAGGTTTTATAGAGAATTCTAAGTCAATATTAAATATGTAGATTTTAAAAACTTTATTTGCATTCCAGAAATAAGTAATTTTTCCACTCAGTGCTATGTAATGGAAAATATCTAAGCTCTTACTATTCTTTTAACAAGTATTTCTGTATTATTCTTTTGTTTAGATAATTACTTACTTCTACAGCCATTTTGCACAAAAGCTCAGTTTTTAAATGGAAAAGCAAAACAGGATATGACAGAAAAGCTTGCTGGTAAATACTTTTTAATTTTAATTTCTAAAGAAATATTTTAGTAACTAAGGATAAACTCATTAAATTTCAGGATAGTTACTAATTTTTTTTAAAGATTTATTTATTTGAAAGAGTTACAGAGAGAAAGATTGAGAGACAGAGATAGAGAGATCTCTTTCTCTGTTCCTTGGTTCACTCCCTAAATGGCCACAATGGCCGGGGCTAGGCCAGGGGAAGCCAGGAACTTCTTCCAAGTCTCCCAGATGGGTGCAGGGGCCCAAGTAGTTGGGCTATCTTCCACTGCTTTCCCAGGAGCATTATTAGAGAGCTGGAATGGAAGTGGAACAGTTAGGACTTGAATGGCCGCCCGTATGGGATGCTGGTGCTACCCCGTGATGCCAGCCCCAACAGTTACCAATTCAATGCCGTAACCCATGAGAAAGAAATAATGCCACATAAAGTGTTAAGAATTTTACCCAAAATATTTTCTTCAAAAGAATTTTAACCTTTCTTCCAGTATGTGTTTAATTTTTCTGTTAGTGGCCGGCGCTGCGGCTCACTAGGCTAATCCTCCGCCTTGTGGCGCCGGCACACCGGGTTCTAGTCCCGGTCGGGGCGCCGGATTCTGTCCCGGTTGCCCCTCTTCCAGGCCAGCCCTCTGCTGTGGCCAGGGAGTGCAGTGGAGGATGGCCCAGGTGCTTGGGCCCTGCACCCCATGGGAGACCAGGAAAAGCACCTGGCTCCTGGCTCCTGCCATCGGATCAGCACGGTGCGCCGGCCGCAGTGCGCCGGCCGCGGCGGCCATTGGAGGCTGAACCAACGGCAAAAGGAAGACCTTTCTCTCTGTCTCTCTCTCTCACTGTCCACTCTGCCTGTCAAAAAAAAAAATAAAAAAAAAATTTTTTTTCTGTTAGTAAAAGTAATATAGGGGAAAAAAAGATATTAAAATAAAATATCAGTGTTCATAAGAAACTGCTATCTTTAAATCATGTTTGACAAATGATCCATGGCTTAAAAATGTATTAATTTTTATTTAACTACCTTTGGAGAATACTGAAATGAATTTTGAGTATGGTTTTTTTATCTTTTGGTTAAATCATCATATTTGGAATTCTAATATTTGAAGATCCAATCTCTGGGAGGAAAGTTTGTGACTGTATATTAAGAAGCCTAACTTTTAGGACAAATGGCATAGGAAAGAAATTTAATGTGTTTTCAATGTGTATTAAATAACAGAAGTTGACTTTTTTTAAAACTCTTACTCTACCATTTTTTGTGTTTCAGATATTGTTATGGAACTTTATCAAAGGAAGCCCCATGCCACAGAACAGAAAGTGTTGGTGGTTCTGTGGCATCTCTTAGGGAACATGACAAATAGTGGCTCTCTCCCTGGAGCTGGAGGAAATATACGAACAGCCACAGCTAAATTGTCTAAAGCACTTTTTGCACAGATGGGTCAGAATCTGTTAAATCAGGCTGCATCTCAGCCACCACACATCAAAAAGAGTTTAGAGGATTTGCTTGATATGACAATTTTAAATGAATTATGAATCTTTAATGAAATATGGAATGATAAAAAAACTGTTTACATGATGACAAATGGAACTTTTTTAAAGTTACATTTTCAGTGCCTGCACTTCACATCTAGTAAGTTAAATCAGTAGCTATTTTTATTTGCAGCCTATGAGTATGTATCTGTCTTATATCAACACTACATTTGTACCCATAACACAGAAACTCAAAATAATTAATGTAACCCAATATGAAATCTGAGGCACATGGAATGAATCCAATTTTAATATTTTTGAGAAAAGTCCTGCTCATTTGCACTATTCTATAGAAACTGCAGTTTGTTACCCAATATTTACAATTAGATTTGTAATTAAAAATATACTTTTTATTATGTAATCATGTTCTGCTATGTCTCATTACTCAGCTTTATTTTATGAAGTGGAAAAAAAGTCACTGAACTATGTTATCACCAACAAAGTTTTGTGTGCTATTTGTTAAAAACATGTATTTCTTAATCAGTACGCTAATATAATTGTGCAGTATTAGCTTGCTTTTGCTGCTGTGTTTATGTCATATATTTGCTTACCTTTTGGGTTTAATCATCTACATAATTGTGAAATTTAACAAGTTACAATAAAGCATGATGACCAAAGTTTTAGAGAACATTAAACATTTTAAATGCACGTTTAAGAAAACGTGTTGAATGTAACTTCCCTATTTTTGTGTACAAACACTAAATTTTATTTCTATATGTCAACATTTATAAAGGTGTTATTTTGCTGCCCAGTTATGTAATTCTCAAAAATAGTGCCAGGTCTTCTGTAGCTTTTCTCAGAATTCATGGGCTTGTAAGTACTGTATGCATCTTTAAAAAAAGAAAAGGAATGTTATAAAATAAAAGGATTTATTTCTGTAGAAGTGTGAGAGGTGTCCTGTTTTTCCAACTTTCATATAGGTTAAAATGGAAAAAATATACTTTGTAATAAACCTATTGTTTTCACTTGATCAACTTGATATAATACTGACTTTTTAGTGACCTAACAGTAGACCTGGATTACTATTCTAACTTTATCAGAAATTAACTGCATGATCTTGGACAAGTTCCTTCCCAAGTCTGGGCCTAAGTTTTCTCATCACATAAATGTGAGGCTGGGCTAGGTGATTTTTAATGTCCCATCTTGTTCTAAAATTTTATTATTCTGTTTATACTTTTTCACTTCTTAGGTCACTAACCAGTTGTATTCATTCATAACTTCTGAGGAAGAAATGTGAGTTTCATTGTTGTTTGAAGCTAAGTTGAAAAGAGATTAAAGACTTTATTAATTTTTCTAAGTACTGTTATAATTACATGTACTCTTTAAAATACTTAAATTTTATTCCAAGTATATGTTATTGTGTAGTTTATATATGATAAACTGTAATCTCAGATTTGAAGTTGGCAAATTTTTTGTGTACTGGGAAAATTTTTTCAACTTTGTAAGCCACAGAAAGATTGTGGCATCTAATTTTTTGTTGTCACTTTATAACCTTTAAAAATATAAAAAGCTTTCTTAACTCATACCGCATAGAAACAAGCCTCTGACAACACCTAAATGACAACTCAGTTGCAACACTGAAATGGTCATTAAATTTTGCGTTAACCTCTTTTGATATACATTATTCAAATAATGGTTATAATTTCCTAGTCATCTCTATGCTGTCTTTTATTACAAAAAAATCGGCCATCAGTGTAATAGAACTCAAAGCCTAAAGATTTTCAACATTTTAGTAACTTTTTAAGATTTATTTATTTATTTGAAAGTCAAAGTTACACAGAGAGAGAGAAAGAGAGAGAGTGGTCTTCTATTGCTGGTTCATTCCCCAGTTGGCTGCAACAGCTGGAGCTGTGCCTGTCCAAAGCCAGGAGCCAGAAGCTTCTTCCAGGTCTTCCTCATGGGTGCAGTGGCCCAAAAACCTGGGCCACCTTCCACTGCTTTCCCAGGCCATAGCAGATAGCTGAATCAGAAGTGGAGCAGCCAGGACTCGAACTGGCACCCATATGGGATGCCGGCACTGCAAGCAGCTGCTTTACCCAGTACACCACAGTGCCAGCCCCCTTAGTAATTTCTTGATATAGAGCCCTCAGAAGTCTGGCATTCTGACATCAAGAACTGTTTTCCAAACCAAAAGCCAAAGAATTAGAAGCAGATCACTGATTGAAATAACTCAAGAAAACCTGAAAGCCTGATGAATTGGAATAACGGGGTTTTTTATAAGTAATGATAATTAGAAGTTTAGCCCTATCAGCACTGCAACTAAAAAAAGAGAAAAAATTAGTGTTGTATTTACACAATGGATTCCATATCATATAGTATTTAAAAAATGACATTGTTGGGGATGGCATTGTGGTAAAGCCGCTGTCTGAGTTGCCTGCATCCCATATTGGCATTGGTTCCTATCCCTGCTGCTGCACTGCCCATCTAGCTCCCTGATAATGGCCTGGAAAAGCATCAGAGGATGCACAAGTGTTTGGGCCCATGCACCCACGTGGGAGACCTGGATAAAGCTCTTGGATTCATTATGGCTAGCCCTGGCCTTTGTGGCCATCTGGGGACTGAACCCATCAAATGGAAGACCTCTCTCTCTCTCCCTTCCTCCCTCCCTCTCTCTTTTTTTCTCTCCCTCCCTTTCTCTCTGTAACCCTGATTTTCGAATACAATAAATCTTTAAAAGTTTTTTTTTAAAAGACACTGTTAAATACTAATCACAAAAATGTTCACATTGTTAAAAAGCTTGACTATAAAATAAGTACAGTATCTCTACTTACCGATATGAAGGTACTTCAAAAAGTTCATAGAAAATTGAATTAAAAACATTTTTGGGGGTGCAAAAAATGTTGAAATAAATGCATAGTTTTTTCTGTTAATAAATTACATTTATCTATTTATTTGAGGAGAGACAGAGACCTCTCATCCACTAGTTCACAATTTGCAAAGACCAGGAATGGGCCAGGCTGAATTTTGGATCCAGGAGCTCAATTCAGATCTCCATATGAATGTTAGGAAATCAATTATTTGAGCCAATACCACTGCCTCCCAGGGTCTGCATTAGAAGGAGGCTGGAGTCCAGAATCAGAAACAGGTATCAAATATAGACACTGTGCTGTGGGACACAGGCACCGCAACCAATATCTCAAATGCCAAACACTCACCCACATTATTTTTCATAATAACTATTTTTCATGAACTTTTGCAAGACCCCTTTTATGCATGGATCTCTTGTCGCTCCCCGTCTTCATGGAGGAATGACACAGGACCCTGCGCTGTTCTTTTGTCTGCTCGGCCCTCCCCGGGTTTGCTACTGGTTCTTCCCGGGTTGGCTACCGACCCTTCCACCTCCGTGGAAGGGCGGTTCCCCCTAGCCACTTTCCCCACTTCCGCGGGGGAGCAGCACACCGCCGGCCGGCTCTCTCAGGGGCTGCACAGGTGTTCCCTCAGATGTTCCCCGGTGCATGTTGTCTCTCTCCTCCTTTATAGTCCTCCTCCACCAATCCCAACTCTGCTACCCACACGCCGAGTATGCTGTTCTCCTCCAATCAGGAGCAAGATCAGCTCCTGCAGCTCAGTCAATCAAATTGGCGAGAGGCAGCTGCATAGAAGCTGCTACTCCCTTCTCAGCGCCATATTGTGGGAGAGCAGATGCATAGAATAAGTCTTAATTCCAGTAACTTAGTCTAGTCCGAGTTGCTCCCCACAGATCCCCCTTTCTTTTTATTTTTGGCGTTGAAACGCGCCTGTCTTCGGTGCCCTGCAGCGCACACTCTGCTCTGCTTGCTAGAGTTGCCAACAGGTGCTTACAAGCCCTACCAATCAGGCAAACCGAATCCGGGTCCTCTCTTCGCCATGTTGTGAGGAGGTTTTTAGGTGCTGATGCATGCCTGTGTTCGGTGCCCTGCAGCGCATGCTCTGCTCTGCTAGAACTGTCTGCAGGTGCTTACAAGCCCTACCAATCAGGCAAACCGAATCCAAGCCCTCTCATTGCCATATTGTGGGGAGACTTATTGGTGTTGATTCGTGCCTATCTTCGGTGACCTGCAGCTCATACTCTGGTCAAGCTGCCTGCTGGTGCTTATCGCCTTACTAATCAGGCAGACCGAATCCAAGCCTTCTCATTGCGGTATTGTGGGGAGACTTATTGATGTTAATTCGTGCCTGTCTTCGGTGACCTGCGGCGCATAAGCTGCTAGCCGCCCACAGGTGCTCACCACCTCCCTAATCAGGCAGACCGAATCCAAGCTCTCTCATAGCCATGTTGAGGGGAGGCCTTATTTTTCTCTATTTCTCTATCTCCGGGCATTCCTATCTCTCCTATTTTACTTCTATCTACCAGCATTCCTATTTCTCTCATTTTACTTCTAAACTTCTGTTTCTCTTATCCCTGCGGCTTCCCGGCGCCCGCCCCGAGGCTGCTTCTCGGCGGCTTCCCGGCTCTGAGCCGCTTCAGCCCGTGCTTCTCTCATCTGCGCGGCTTCCCGGCTTCGTGCGCGCACTCCGCGGTCTCCGCGCCCCTTCGCGCCCGCACCACGGCCTCGCACTAGCCCCACATTCCCTATCTATTCACGCCCCGTGTTCTCTCTGCACGCGGCGGCTTCCGCGAATCACATAGCCTAGCTCACGTTTCTGCCACTGGCATTCAATCCAAGTTCCCCGGCTAACCTGGCGAATTCAACCTAGCCCACGCTTCCGCCTCACGGTTTGGCTTCCCGTCTTTTGCTCCCCGGGCTAATCTGACGGATTCCAACCTGGCTTACGCGTCCACCTCTGGTTTTAGCTTTTCGCCTTTTGTTCCCGGGCTGACTAGAAGAATTCCAAGCTGGCTTACGTTTCCGCCTCGGCCTGCCCCCGCAGCTTCAATTTCCCTAACATTTTTCTCTACCCGGTATGTTTCCCTAAGTTTTCTTCCAACAATATTCCTCCCTCATTTCTCCTGGCTTCTCCCCACAGTCCGTATCCGAGTCTGTTTGTTCTAGCTTTCACTTTCGCTTTCGACCTTAGAGATTTCTCCCAGCTTCCCCCCGTAGTCTGTATCTGAGTCTATGCCTAGGCTTTCAATAGCTTCTTCCGGCACCTTTTCCATCCGGCTTTTCCCTAGGCTCTTTGCTAGTCTCTCTCTCCGGTATTTTCCTACTTCTTCCCGTTTCTTCCCTCCTAGGTTTCCTATCCGAGTCACGGCACCATTATGTCGCTCCCCTTCTTCATGGAGGAACGACACAGGACCCTGCGCTGTTCTTTTGTCTGCTCGGCCCTCCCCGGGTTTGCTGCTGGTTCTTCCTGGGTTGGCTACCGACCCTTCCACCTCCGTGGAAGGGCGGTTCCCCCTAGCCACTTTCCCCACTTCCGCAGGGGAGCGGCACACCGCCGGCCGGCTCTCTCAGGGGCTGCACAGGTGTTCCCTCAGATGTTCCCCGGTGCATGTTGTCTCTCTCCTCCTTTATAGTCCTCCTCCACCAATCCCAACTCTGCTACCCACACGCCGAGTATGCTGTTCTCCTCCAATCAGGAGCAAGATCAGCTCCTGCAGCTCAGTCAATCAAATTGGCGAGAGGCAGCTGCATAGAAGCTGCTACTCCCTTCTCAGCACCATATTGTGGGAGAGCAGATGCATAGAATAAGTCTTAATTCCAGTAACTTAGTCTAGTCCGAGTTGCTCCCCACATCTCTAAATTCCTTATAGTTGCCACTGGTGTTGTCACATAGCAAGTGAAACCACCACCTGAGATGCCAGCATCCCTTATGGGTGCCAGTTCCTGCCTTGGCTGCTCCACTTTCTGTTTAGCTCTCTGATAACAGCCTGGGAAAATCAGCGCAAGATGACTCAAGAGTTTGGGCCCCTGCTACCCAAGTGGTGACCCAGAAGAAGCTCCTGGCTCCTGGCTTCAGCCTGTCCAAACCCAGCCATTGCAGCCATCTGGGGAGTGAACCAGCAGATAAAAGTCTATCTCTTTGTAACTCTGACTTTCAAATAAATAAATAAAATCGTTTGAAATTTTTTAAAAAAATGTAAGACAATATTCCTTATAGTTTTGTAAGGTTAGGAGGCTAAATTGTCAGAATGTCTAAGTTGTACTGCAGAGCCAGTGTGGGGAAGACACCCTTGCCACCCTAAACTGCTACCACTACTGAATCTATAGAATGGATGTGGCTGCTACCTCTGCATAGACCATTACCTAAAAAGTCTACATGTCACTCATAACTTCATGAATGTGTTTCTGATTCTGTTACGGGATAAACAGACTTGGCGGAAGGACCCCATGCTTACCTTTGTGGTGTGGAAAGGGGACTAGGAAAGTAGTAGTATCTGCAATTTCAGTTGTTGCTGCCTTTTTTTTTTTTTTTTTTTTTTTTTTTTGGACAGGCAGAGTGGACAGTGAGAGAGAGAGACAGAGAGAAAGGTCTTCCTTTGCCATTGGTTCACCCTCCAATGGCCGCCGCGGCCAGCATGCTGCAGCCGGCGCACCACGCTGATCCGATGGCAGGAGCCAGGTACTTCTCCTGGTCTCCCATGGGGTGCAGGGCCCAAGTACTTGGGCCATCCTCCACTGCACTCTCTGGCCACAGTAGAGAGCTGGCCTGGAAGAGGGGCAACCGGGACAGAATCCGGTGCCCCGACCGGGACTCGAACCCGGTGTGCCGGCGCCGCAAGGTGGAGGATTAGCCTAGTGAGCCGCTGCACCGGCTTGCAATTTCAGTTTCTACAATCGAATGTAGGCTATACCTCAGAAGGAGGAGATTCTCCAAACATAGGAAGGGTTTGGTCAGTGACCAAATCAAAGAAAGGTCTGCTGTAGAAGTCAATGGAATCCGGAGAAAACACACTGTGTTAAATGTCACATTTATGTTGATTAGGGTTTTTTTTTTTTTTAAAGATTTTGTTTATTTATTTATTTATTTGAAAGAGTTATACAGAGAGAGGAGAGGCAGAGAGAGAGAGGTCTTCCATCCGCTGGTTCACTCCCCAATTGGCCATACTGGCCGGAGCCATGCTGATCAGGAGCCAGGAACTTCTTCCAGGATTTCATTATTTGTGGAATGTGTTCATATTATCTGCATAAACTTAAAGCTTTAAGAAGAATAGTTATAAATAATATCATGCTACGAGGTAAAGCCACCACTTGCAGCACCGGCGTCCCATATGGGCTCTGTTTCAAGTCCCAGCTGCACCACTTCCAAACCAGCTCTCTGCTATGGCCTGAGAAAGCAGTAGAAGATGGCTAAAGTCCTTGGGCCCCTTCACCTGTGTGGGAAACCCAGAAGAAGCTCCAGACTACTGGATTCCAATTGGCACAGCTCCGGCCGTTGAGGCCAATTGGGGAATGAACCAGAGGATGAAAGACACTATCTCTCTCTCTCTCTCTCTCTCTCTCTCTGCCTCTCCTTCTCTCTGTGTGTAACTTTGACTTTCAAATAAATAAATAAATAAATCTTTTTTAAAAATTTATTTGAAAGAGTTACAAAGAGAGATCTTGCATCCACTGGTTCACTCCTGGGCCAGGTCAAAGCCAGGAGCTTCAACTGGGTCTTTCAAATGGGTGAAGGGGCCTGAGGACTTAGGCCATCCTCTGCTGCTTTCCTAGGAACATTAGCAGGGAACTAGACCTGAAATGGAGCAGCCAGGACTTGAACTGACACCCATATAGAATTCCAGCACTGCAGGCTGCAGCTTTACTTGTTACACCAAAGTGTCAACCCTAGAGAGATCTATCCACTGGTACATTACCCAAATGCCCACAATAGCCTGGACTGGGAAAGACCAAAGCCAGGAATCAAGAACCCAGACAACAAAGCCATCTGCCTCCTTCCAGGATGCTCATCAGCAGGAAGCTGGATCAGAAATATGGAATAGCCAGGATGTGGGTGGCCCAAGTGTTGACTCAACTGATGGTACTACAATGCCTGCCTTTTCTTTGTTCCATTAGGAGCCACACAAGCCAGAGTTGATCTCTTATAACATGAGCAGACCACAGTGAGAAGGAAGTATACCTCAAACTCAACTGTTTAGTCTAAAATAATTTTTTCCTTTTCCTAGAAGGATCCTTGAGACTTGTTCAATCTAAGATAAATTATAGATACAGTTTCATAACTCTGTGAAAGGGAACACAAAGACCTAGAGTAAGGAAATAGGGGATAAAAAGATAGAAGAAAACATAAGCATCTCATTTGGACAGTTATATAGCTGTGAAAACATAACACAAGTGAATAGTTTAATAAATTTTCCAGAAATAGGAGCCAGGTGCGATCCAAATAACTCTCGAGAAGGCTGAGCTGAGGAGCTGCCATTTGAACTAAGTCTTAAAGACCAAATAATAAGCGAGAGGGAATAAGCTTCATGTTGTGTTTGGATTTAAATCTCTAGTAACCATTGTTTTGATTTTACTTGCTTTACCAGTAAAGAGAAACACCAAATACCAGCATCAGAATGTTTTTAATAGAAGTGCCATCACAATTTATTTAGCAATGCATCTCTTTATAAGGCAAATGAACTAATTTCATTCCCTAAATACATTCTTTAATTTCTTAAAATTCATTTTATTTGAAAGGCAGAGAGACAGAGACCCTGGCCAAAATCAGGAGCCCATAACTCCATCCGGGTCTCCCACACTGGTGGCAGTGTCAAGTACTTGAGCCATCATCTCCTGCCTCCAAAGGTATGCAGTAGCAGGAAACTGGATTGGAAGAAGTAGCCAGGACTGGAAAAAGAGGCGACTTAACCTTTGTGTCAAATATCTACCCCTCCTTTAATATATTCTGTAAATTAAATGAACCATGTGCTATTTAGTGCCTGAAGAAAGTGAAATGCAAAGGATCATTTTGATCAGTGCTGAGATTCCCAAAAGGAGGTAATGGGGAAGTAAATACCCTGACTCATTCCGCTGTCCATTCTGTGAGGATCTCTGTTGGCCATACTGAGCCAGAAACCAGGGAGAAAGTGAACTCACTGATTTCATTTATAAGGGTACATTTCCAGAGGATAGGAAAAGAGAACATAGTTTATCTGCATGAGCATATGGATGAAATGCACTAATGACACTATTAATTTGTTCCCTCTGTTTTGGAGGTAACTGCATCTTAAATACCATATTTTATACCCATTCTGGGTGGCAGCAAGAGATGGCTCAAGTACTTTGTTGCCTGCCACCCACTGGGAGATCTGGATTGAGTTCCTGGCTCCTGGCTATGATCTGGTGCAACTCCAGCTATTGTGGGCATTTGGAGAGCGAACCAGTAGATGGAAGATCTTTGTCTCTCCCTCTTTTTGTTTGTATGCCTTTCAAAGAAATGAAAATAAATAAACTTATAAATAAATGTTGTATTTTAGAGCTCACTACCACTAAACTCGGTAAAATACTTGGTATAGTATTTATCTTCTTCCCAAACCTTAGAATTGTTTTATTATAGAATATTTTTTAAAAGTCAAGCTGGGGGCCGGTGCTGTGGCATAGTGGGCTAAGCCTCCGCCTGAGGCGCTGGCATCCCATTTGGGCACCGGTTTGAGTCCTGGCTGCGCCTTTTCTGATCCAGCTCTCTGCTATGACCTGGGAAAGCAATGGAAGATGGTGCAAGTGCTTGGGCCCCTGAACCCACGGGGGGTGACCTGGAAGAAGCTCCTGTCTTCTGGCTTCTGATTGGCCCAGCTCTGGCCACTGCAGTAATTTGGGGAGTGAACCAGCAGATGGATGACCTTTCTCTCTGTCTCTCCCTCTCTCTGTCTGTAACTCTGTCAAATAAGTAAATAAATAAATCTTTAAAAAATCAATGAAGCTTAAATGAATTTTTAAAATTTATGTTTTCAGTGGTAGGGAACACATTCCAGGCAGAAGGCAAAGCACACTGAAAAGTTTAAATACATAAAAGTACTTTGGGAGCAGTGAGTTCTGTGGAGTTAGAAGTCTCTGGCGTGATGATGAAAGACTGTATTTCCCACCCTAAAGTTTTCTTATAAATGGGAAAAAGCAAGCACTAGCGCTGGCTTGAGAGTTAAGACGTAGAAAAGAAGGTAAAGAGAAACAATGACTCTATAGTGGAGAAAGTTGAAGCAGCAGTTAGATTTTATGTGAATAGAATCTCAGAGATGAAGAATTTGAGATCAATAAGAACAGAATCTTAATTAGAGATGAAGAATTTGAAGTCACTTTAGGAGGACTGCAAGAAAAAGAGTGGAGTCAGCTGGGTCAGTAAAACCTCTGACTGAGAGTGCTCAAGTGCCTGTAGCAAACTCTGGCCTGTCTTTCCAATAAAGCATCCCTGGCCTACTCCTTCCATAGTAAGCAATTAAAAGCTGCCCACTGCACCTGTAAAAACTATGGCCACCTGGTCATAGACTCCTAAGGAGTTAGCTTGCGGGGAAGAAGAAGCTAATGGAAAAGGACAGCTACAACTAGGTGCAGTTTGATGAAAGAGAAAGGTAGAAGGGAAGAAGATTGATTGCAAAGGTGCTGCGGAGGGGATTTATAATTAACCGGGCTGTGAACTGAAAACAGTATTATACAGAAAGGTTTCAACAAGTAGTCAGATTCCAGAAAAGGAAGCTGGCGCCCAACTGTGATATTACTGAACCTTGAACAAGAGATTGCATGATAAGAGTGTACGTGTCTGACACAATTCTAACAAAAATCTTAAAGGGGAATAGCCAGATTAGAAACAAATACATATTTTTAAGGCGGGGATGGGAGTGTGGCCGAGAACTAAGATTGTCAACACAAAGCTGCCTCCGTTTGTCCAGAGGATAATTTCACATAGCCCTTTAGTAGTTCCCCAATCCCCTAAATCCACGGCTGTTTCTTCTTAAGGAAACCTGGGTGCGTTCAAGACCCACGTTATCGTCCATAACGTGGAGGTTTAAGACTCAATGACTACCCACTTTCAGGTAAGTTTTTAGGAGGAAAACCGGGGCAATCGTAAAAACCTTAGAAGATCTGCTCAAACCAAAATATCGATATTTGACTTTTTTGGTAAGGGCCGGGTCTCCGGGCGCGGCTGGTGCTTACACTCGGTGCGAAACGCCTTACACACCGCTTTCCAGAGCGAAGCGTCCGCGCCTTCGCCAGCGGGCGGGGCTGGCGCGAGCAGCAGCCGCCTCCAGCGCCGGGCGGCCGAGGCCTGCGCGCTGCAGCACCACGTGACTCTTCCGCCTCCCCGGACAGCGACGCATGCGTACCGTGCCTTAGACGAGGCGGCGGTGGCGCTGGTGGCGGCTGCTCCGGTGGCTGTGGAGACTGAGGCGGTGGGCGTTCCATCGTCGGCTAGGTTGGTCCAGGCTTCGGCTCATGGCATCGAGTGGCACCCATCGTCAGGTCAGCTGGGACGGAGACCCTGGAGTTGGCCGGAGGGGGTTAGCGTCGGGGCAGGAAGGGGCCTGCGGTGCCTCAGGCCGCGCTGTGGCCGCGGCCTCCCTCCCGCCGTGCTTTTGAGGCCTGGCTGGGACTCGGCGCCCAGTTGTCCGTTTCTTTCCGTCCCCACCTGTTGGGTGGAGCGGGGCGAGGTTTCTTAGAGCAAACGTTCCTCTTAACTGGTGGTGAGTTCGGTGGGGCGGAGAAGAGTGGGGCCTCCTTTACCTGGATTTGGAAAGACATTCGGGGCTGTGTGTGAAGCCCCTCGTTGTGGCCCGGACGGCTGAAAGTGGAGGAAGCCCTTTGGGAGCTGCCCGAGGACTGGGAGCGTGTAATAAATATTTTGTGAGTAAAGCATTTGGGTGCCTTGCGGGGCGCGCGTTCCGCGTCGTGACTACCTAAGCAACACTTTTGGGACTCTGAGTCACAGTGCTCCTAAGATGAGCCGCAGCCTTTGGCAGGGTGGGATAGATCCTAGTAGGATCTTTTAAAGAATGTTTACCTTTTGCAACCAGAGACCGGCACTGGTGTTCTTTGTGTTCCAAAATCAAATCTTTAAGTGAATGAATAATACTTGAAGTTAAAAAATAGTAGTGCTTAATGTATTACTGATGACGCTGTGGTACTATACGGTTTTATGCCTTTTCAAATGTTACTTTTTAGTTTGAGATTCTTGTGGACTTCTATTAGAAAACTTAACTATATATTGCATTTTAATCTGTTGAGAAATTTTTCAGACTTTTCTGTAGCTGGAGAGGGTGGAACTTAAAGCAAGTTTCCTATGGGAAAGTGTGAAGCTCCTTGGGAGCTTGAGTGGATTGGGAAAAAAAAAAAACATACACAAGCAACCACTGTCAGGTTTCTTCCTCTCAGATTTATAACCTCATTCTAGAATTGCAAAAGTTGGAACTTTCCACTCTCATTGGCTGGAAAGGAGTTCTACTAAAGACTAGTTCTTAGGTTGTGAAAGCTGAGATGATTAGGGGCTGACTACAGATGGCTAATTAGTACGTGATGTGAGATTTTTTGAATTAAGTATAGAAAAGCATAATTTAAGTCTCATATTTGGCATCTTTTTTGCTTCATTTGAAAACTAAAAGGATTTTATAAGTCAGAGTTAAAATGGTGTGTATATATTGTTTTCAAGAGAAAGAACAACCTTCTGTGGTATGTTAACTTATAATTCTGTAAAATGTAGAATCTTTTTCATTACACTAGCCAAATGAGGAAGAAAGTACTAGATCCAGGCAAATGGTAGATTTTTTTTTTCAAATATCTGAAGGTGCTGCAGGCATTTGTGTAAATGTAAGTGTACTTCAAAAAGTTTGTGGAGAATGGAATTTAATAATTTGGTTTTGTGCAAAGAAAAATTTGTGCAAAGAAAAATCCTTATGTAGTTTTTTCACAAATGTATTTTCCATGAACTTTTGAAGTCCAGTTTCTGGAACATTAAAAAGGACTTAATATTTGCAAGTCTAAAACAGGTCAGCCTGTGAACATTTTACTTCACCTACAAAAATGGTTCATGAAATCAATGGCGTGATAGCCTCTTTCTGAAATTCTGAATCCTCAGATTAGCTTACCAGTGGATGAGGCACAAAGTAATTTGTGAACTGCTAAGCTAGTTGATTTGCAACACCTAAACTCTTGATTTTCAATCTTTATTAAGAACTGCAGATTTTTATATATTGCTCTGTTTATGAAAAAATTAAAAATATTTTTTAAAAAATTTTATTTATTTGAAAGAGTTACACAGAGAAAGGAGAGGCAGAGAGAGAGAGGTCTTCCATCTGCTGGTCCACTCTCCAAATGGCCGCATGTCCAGAGCTGAGCCAATCTGAAGCCAGGAGCTTCTTCTGGGTCTCCCACATGGGTGCAGGGGCCCAAGGACTTGGGCCATCTTCTACTGCTTTTCCAGGCCATAGCAGAGAGCTAGATTGGAAGTGGAGCAGCCAGGTCTCGAACTGGTGCCCATATGGGATGCCAGCACTTTAGGCCAGGGCGTTAACCCGCTGGGCCACAGTGCCAGCCCCACAACAAATATTGTTTTATGTTTTAAATTTGAGAGACAATACGGAGAATGAGCACCTATCATCTGGTTCACTCTCCAAATTGCCTGCCTGGCCAAATCCAGGAGCCAGGAACTCAGTCAAGTTTCACAAGTGGGTGGTAGCAGTCTTATTAATTGAGCCATCATCACCACCTCCCAGGGTCTGCATTAGGAGGAAGCTGGACTCAGGAGCTAGAGCAGGTTATACAACACACTTCACTCTCCAGTGTGGAACACGAGTGTTCTGATTGGCTTCTTAACTGCTAGGCAACTCAGCCCAGTAGTGTAATTTTTGTACAGTCATAAGAGGTATTATGGAAAGTAAATAAAAGGTATTAAGTCAAATGTCACGTTTTTAAATAAGTGTTGACCGTTTAAGTCATCCTCCAAAGACTCTTTAAATTTTAAGATTGTGTGCTTACTTATTAGTCAAATGTTTAATGTATATGGTAACTATACTAAAAGTCAAATATATGTATATTATGAGATTGATATTTTCCTAGATACTGCATGCTCACTTTGTAATTTGTTATATTTCCTTTTTATACTTTATGCCTATCAAGCAAATTTTTTATGAGTGTAATGTATTACAAAGCATCTACTGGTTTGATGAATTGACAAGAGAAGGAATTTTGTTAGTCTGAGGGAACAGCTTGTATCAAGGCTCACACATGAAGAATGTAGTGGGTTCTGAAAATGGCAGTGAGGAAAACTATTATAAGAATAATTCATTTGGAAAATTAATTTGGGAGTGGATATATCACTTGTTCCAAGATATATTTATTATGCTGTTTTGGACCAGGCATTATTTTATGTTATAGAGATAAAATAGTGAACAGAACCATTTTTTCACTGAATTTAATATTCTAGTAATATTAGTTTATCTGTAGAAGTAGTACAGCGATTAATTTTTTTTATTGCAACATCCTAATACACACAATGGTTTACTTATGTGTGTTTCAACAGTATGTTCTCTCTCTCTCCTTTCTTTAGATTTATTTATTTGAAAAGCAGAGTTAGAGAAAGAGGCAGAGGCAGAGAGAGTCTTCTATCTGCTGATTCACTCAAAACGGCTACAACGGCCAGGGCTGGACCAGACTGAAGCCAGGAGCCAGTAGTTTCTTCTGGGTCTCCTAATGTGGGTACAGGGACCCAAGCACTTAGGCCATCTTCTGCTGCTTTCCCAGGTGCATTAATAGGGAGCTGGATTGGAAGTGGAGAACCTTGGAGTTCAGCCAGTGCCCATATGGGATGCCAGTGCTGCAGGCACTGGCGTTACCCACTGTGTCACAGCGCTGGCCCCAAAACATACTTTCACTATGTGCAAAGTGTAATAAATTTTTTTTTCATTTCTGTTTCCCATTTAAAAAAGAAAAAGCAAGTCATCTGAAGCATCCTGCAATTTGAAAATTACTAATGCAGTGGGGGAGATAATTTCCAAGCCATAGTAATAGTACTGTGGATAGAAAGGTATTGGTTGGGGCCTGAGCTGTGATGCAGAAAGTTAAGCCACCACCTGCAGTGGGTTTGAGTCCTAGCTGCTCCACTTCCAATCCAGCTCCCTGCTAATGCACTTGGGAAAGCAGCAGAAAATGGCCCAAGTCCTTGGGCCTCTGTTACCCATGTGGGAGACCTGGAAGAAGCTCCAGGCTCCTAACTAGCCTGGCTCACTGCGGCCATTTGGGGAGAAAAACAGTGGATGGAAGATTGATATCTCCGTCTTTCTCTTCCCTTCTCTCTCTGCATCTGCCTTTAAAATAAATAAATAAATAAATAAATACATCTTTTTTAAAAAGGTGGGGGAGGTACTGGTTAATTCTTGTATCAGGGTGCAGTAAAAAAATTATTCACTGTTTACAATATGATAAATCTGGATAAATGGTGGGAAAAGTAGAACAAGGTACTGGAGATGGGAACAAGCTAAAACTTTAAATAGAGTGTCCTAGGTAGGACTTTTTGAGAAGATGGCCTTTCAACAAAGGCTTAAAGGAGGTAAGGGAGAGAGCCATGTAGGTATCTGGAAGATCATTGTGGACAGAGGTAAGAGCAGTACAGAGCTTCTAAGGCTGGAGAGTGGTGTGTTTGAGAGACAGCTAGATGTCATTGTGGCTGAAACTAATTGACGGAGTATAAGAGTGGTAGAAAATGAGGTCAGAGAGGGAAATAATACACAGGAGTAAGAGTTGGGGTTATAGACCAGTGGAAGGGTGTTGACTTACTCTGTTGAGATATAACAGTGAGTGAATTATGTTTTTAAAAAGATACCTAGCTGCTACGTTGACAAATTTTTGAAGTCAAGGAGGTGGGGTTGGAGGGAACATGAAAAGCAGGAGGCCACCTCCATAGCCTTGGCAACTCATCACAAGAGCCTAGGATGATTACTGACGCCATAAACAAGAGTGCCAATTTGTTAAGTCAACAACAGGAGTCACTGTGCACTTACTCCTCATGTAGGATCTCTGTCCTTAATGTGCTGTACAATGTGATTTAATGCTATAACTAGTACTGAAATAGTATTTTACACTTTGTGTTTCTGTGTGGGTGCAAACTGTTGAAAGATTTACTTAATATATGCTAAACTGATCTTCTGTATATAAAGAGAATTGAAAATGAATCTTGATGTGAATGGAAGGGGAGCGGGAGTGGGAGAGGGGAGGGTTGCAGGTGGGAGGGAAGTTATGGGGGGGAAAGCCACTGTAATCCATAAGCTGTACTTTGGAAATTTATATTCATTAAATAAAAGTTAAAAAAAAGAAAAAGCAGGAGGCCTATAAGAAGTTCTCAAAGATTATAATAGTATTCCAGCTGAGAGGTGAATGGATTGAATGATGTTTATAAGAAATGTGGAAATAAGGATTGTGAATATTTGAAAGATATTTAAATTGTGAATGTTTGAGAGAAACCCTGATAAATTGGTTGCTGTGAGAGAAAGAGAAGAGTTATGGATGACTCCAGATTTTGGGCTGAGCAACTAGAAGGTGGGAATTTTTATCATTGGAGATAGGAGAGGCCGAGAGTAAATTAGAATTTATCAGGAATTCACTCAGAGGCATTAAAAGTTTTGTTTGTTTTGTCCCCCCCCCCCCTTTTTTTTTTTTGAGGGAGAGTGTGACTGAGCACTATCATATGCTGGCTCACTCCCACAGTGTCCACAATACCTGCAGCTGGGCCCAGTTGAAGCCTGGGTTAGTTGAGCCATTGCCTTTGCTTTCCAGGGTCTGCATTAGCAGGAACCAGAGCTGAAGCTAGTTATTAAGTCCAGGCACTTTGATGTTGGGATGCAGATGTCCTAACTGCTAGGCTAAATGTCCTCCTCACTCAGGAACCATTTTAATATCTAAAATAGCTGTATACATGGAGATAATGTCAAGCAAGCAGTTGGATATATGACTCGAGTCTGGAAAAAGGGTCTGGACCAGCAGTGGAAATTTGGGTGTCAGAATATCATTGGTATTTAAAACCATGTTAGTTTAGGAGTTAATGGAGGTAGAGAAAGGAAGAAGACCAAGGACTAAGCCCCGATGTACTCTTTTTTTTTTTTTTTAAGATTTATTTTTATTTATTTGAAAGAGTTACAGAGAGAGGTAGAGACAGAGAGGTCTTCCATCCACTGGTTCACTCCCCAGGTGGCCGCAACGGCCAGAGATGTGCCAATCCGAAGCCAGGAGCTTCTTCTGGTTCTCCCCAAGGGTGCAGGGGTTCAGGGACATGGGCCATTTTCTACTGCTTTCCCAGGCCATAGCAGAGAGCTGGATCAGAAGAGGAGCATCTGGGACTAGAACCGGCACCCATATGGGATGCTGGCGCTCAGGCCAGGGCTTTAACCTGCTGTGCCATAGTGCTGCTTCTCCCCCCTCCCCATGTACTTTTAATATAAAAGATCAGGGGGCAGGCACTGTAGAAATAATTTGAAAAAAAAAAAAAAAAAAATCTGAGAGAGGGGGTGATAGAAGTGATCCAAGTCGTGAGTTCTGGGTTTGGCCTTGGCAGAAGCAGAGATACTAATCTGTTGTGACCAAGGGCCAATCTGAGCTGGGCCAATCTGAAGCCAGGAGCCAGCAGCTTCTTCCGGGTCTCCCCTGTGTGTACAAGGGCCCAAGGACTTAGGCCATCTTCTACTGCTTTCCCAGGCCATAGCAGAAAGCTGGATTGGAAGTGGAGCAGCCAGGACTTGAATGGGTGCCCACATGGGATGCTGGCACTGTAGGCGGCGGCTTTACCTGCTATGCCACAGTGCTGGCTCCTACAAATGTCTCTCCAATGTCTTTATAGTGAGAGATTGGGTATTGGGAAGAATGAAGAAGTAATACTTCATTGCTTATGGTCTCATAAATTATGGCAATATATAAATAGTGTTTATTTCAGTTATCATATAAATGCCAAATAGAGATACAAAGTGAATACTTTTTGAGACTAAAGAAAGGGAAGATGATAAGTGAGGTTAAGGGATTAGGAGACTTGTACAATAAGGAGTGGCCATTGGTTGTGGCAACTAGGACATTAAAGGAAATTAGTTAACTATGTTCTCTGATGAGACTGCTGAGTAGAATAAAAAATAGGATTTGTTGAAAGTGTGAAGTAGTTTATACCCTAGATTTTCCTTCTCTGTGTCATACAGCTAGTGGAAAAAAATGTTTATTATTAGTAAAGGATGGAACTGGAGAAGTTTTGGTATAAGTGGGAGGTGGGGCAAGGGTGAAGGGTCTTAATAAAAATGGGAAATTGAATAAAAGTTTGCATGTTGAACAGTAAAATCAGCAGTCTCATTAGTCGTCTTTGCCAATATTTTTGGAAGTTGAAAGATTTTTCTTTGGGGAAACATAACCCAAAGGAAAAGATGTACAGCACTGACTGTTCAACAGAATGTCATCCTGTCATTTACCAGTTGATAAACCCTGTCTAACTCCCGGTCCAGCTTTGTAATGTAAGTGCGTTTGAAGATCAACATATTTGAGAGACCAAAATAGTCAAAAGACATTCAGAAGAAACAAATAATGCTGAGAACAGAAGAAAATTTAATATGAAATATAGAGAAGTAATAGGAGATATTACATCAGTGAAATGAGAACAGGAGATTTGAAAAGGATTATTCTGACCATAAGAAAATGGAAATTTAGGGGCCAGTGCTGTGGTGTAGTAAGCTAAGCCTCTTCTTGTAGTGTCAGCATCCCGTATGGGCTCCATGTCCTGGCTGCTGCTCTTCTGATCTAGCTCTCTGCTTATAACCTAAGAAAGCAGTGAAAGATGGCCCAAGTGCTTGGGCCCCTGCACCCACTTGGGAGACCTGGAAGAAGCTCCTGGCTCTTGGCTTCAGTTAAGCCCAGCTCTGGCCATTGCAGTCATTTGGGGAGTGAACTGGCTGATGGAAGACCTTTCTTTCTGTCCCCCGCCCCCCCCCCCCCCGTTACTCTGCCTCTCAAATAAATAAATCCTTAAAAAAAAAAGAAAATAGTAATTTAAAAACTTGGTGCATGTATCTTAAGTAGCAGTGAAAGAGATAGGAGAATGTCTCAAAGTAGAATGAGTCAGAGGAATGGGAAAAAAGTGGGGGGAAAGGTTTAAGTAGAGGGTAAATTCAAAATTTCTGTTGTAAAAGTATGTTTATCTTCTTTAGTTATTAAGACTCTGCATGTTTTGAACTCTTGTGATACTATTAACTGTCCTACGAAACAGGCAATGTGAGTATTAGTATATTTAGAAGTGAGAAAAGTGACTGAAGTATAATCACACAGCTATTAAAGAAGTAGGACTCACCTTCCTTCCCCTTATAATATGTACCATATTGTATCTTTTTGTGCTGGCTTAGAAGAAAATTTTTCTTTTATTCTGTAGCTTTTGTTGCTTTATGTTGGCATTTCGGAGTTACTGGTTCTTCTAAGAATAAGCTGGTATTAGTAATTGACACATAGTAAAGAATATGTTGGAGTATTTTATTAGAAAATAACTTTAGTGTATTTTTTTGGCTCTGATATGTGAAGTAATATCAAAATGATCTCTCTAATGTTAAGGCTGATGTTCTTAATCCTTTTTACAACAGTGTAATTGCAGGGTGTGAGTAGTTGACAATCTGTGAAGATGCAGGGGTGTGGTAAATTTGCTGATTTCAGAAGAAACAAATATTTGAGTGCCACTTTAATATGCAGCTAGAATGAGGTAGGCAGCAAATGACTCAGGATGTATCAACCAACAATTAAAAAAAAAACCACTGAGCTATGAAATAAAAATGAACAAACCAGTGAGTGGTATGCATATTGAAAATTCATTTACAGATCCTTAAAAAATGATTTTATTTATCTGGAAGACAGGGAGAGAGAGAGAGAGAGAGCGCGCGCGCGAGCGAGCTCCCATCTGCTGGTTTACTATTCAGATGCCTTCAACAACTGGGGCTGGGCCAGACTAAAGCTGAGAGGGGAACTCAATCCAGGTCTCAGTTGAGTAATAGGGACCGTGCTACTTGAGTTGTCACCTTGCTGCCTCTCAGGGTGTGCATAAGCTGGAATAAGGAGTGGAGATGGGACTCAAACCCAGGTACTCTGTGGGATGTGGGAATCCCAAGTGTATGTGTATATTTGTGTGTGTGTGTGTGTGTGTGTGTGTGTTTGTGTCTGTCTGCCTTTCAAATAAATAACTTATAAATTTAAAGAAAAAGATAAAAATTATTTTGTGGAAAAAATTTTTAAGTCCATAGCTTTTTTCTTATTTCATAATTCACATGAATTCATATAATTTCCATGAATACTTTGAAGATCTCAGATATGCAAGGATCTAAACAATTTTTTGTACCAAAATTATCTTTTAATTGCATTTCCCACAAACTTTTTATATTTTATTTTTAAAGATTATTTATTTTGAAAGTCGGAGTTACACTTAGAAGGAGAGGCAGAGAGAGAGAGTTCTTCCATCCGCTGCTTTACTCTCCAAATGGCCTCAGCAGCCAGAGCTGCACCAATCTGAAGCCAGGAGCCAGGAGCTTCTCCCAGGTCTCCCATGTGGGTGCAGGGGCCCAAGGATTTGGGCCATCTTCTACTGCTTTCCCAGGCCATAGCATCGAGAGCTAGATTGGTAGTGGAGCAGCTGGGACTCTGAACTGGTGCCCATATGGGACACCTGCAATGCAGGTGGCGGCTTTACCTGGTACACCACAGTGTCAGCCCTACCACAGACTTTTTGCAATACTCTTGTATGTCAGGGATGAAACTTTCCCTTTTTTAAAAACTTTGTTCTAAGCTAAATGATTAAATCCTTCTGAAATTTTTATATCCTTGATCAGAATTTATTTTACTTTTAGCCTTCAGAACAGATGTTAAAGATACTACTGTTTTCCTGTGATTGATAGTCAAGCTCTGAATTTTTAAATCTTTACTAGCTAGGGAACATTGAATTTTAGAAATGGTTACTTCATTGGAGAGCAGCCTTCTAAAAATGAAAGAACTAAATCCATATTTATTTCGTTTTTATTCAGACACCCAACATCAAAATGGCAATTTTGTAAGGAATTTGTTACATAACTGTATTTATAATATAGAAACTAATAAACAGTCTGATTGCAACTTTCAGGGAGTGATCAAGAATCAAACTGATAAATTTCTTTGATAACTAAATAGAACTTTCTAAAGTTGTTGCTGTTGCCAGATAATTTTAGTAATGTGTAAGGTGTTTCTCTTGTGTGTTTCCACAGGTTATTAACTGAAAACAATAAATAGCCATGCAAAATTCCCACATAGATGAGTACAGAAATTCTAGCAATGGCAGCACTAACAACAGTTCAGAGGTAGTGGCAGAACACCCTCCTGATTTCAGCACTGAGATTATGAATGTTACGGAAATGGAACAGTCACCTGATGGCTCTCCCAGTGTGAACGCATCTGCAGAAGAAAGTGAAATGACAAATGCTGTGGACCTTCCAGTGACAGTGGCAGAAACAGAAGCAAATTTCCCTCCAGAATATGAAAAATTTTGGAAAACTGTAGAAAATAATCCACAGGATTTTACAGGCTGGGTATATTTGCTTCAGTATGTAGAACAGGAGGTTAGTAGTTATTTAAATTGCATAAGAATTAACAGATTAATCAAGTAATACCAGCTTAGGCCTTACTGCTTTATAATTAAAATTGGCTTTTTTAAAAAATAATTTTTAGGTTATATTAAATAAAATTATAGAAATAGCTTTTTAGCTTTGAAAATAACTTGTAACATTTGTGTGTGAATCATTGAATCTGTATTTGCATAGTGAAAGCCTGATTTTTTTAATAATTGATGTATGTGTATAAAATTAAGTAAAATATTGCCTTGCTATTTGACAAAATTACTTCCTTTTATTTCAGTTGCATTTGTAATAGAAAGGACTGTTGCATGTGTCCTTTTTGGCCTGCCATTTACTTTGTTGACAATATATTTGAAAGGAATGATAAATATTTTTTGACAATCATTTATAAGACGTTTAAACACCTTGTTTTGTTTTTGTCAGAATCACTTGATGGCTGCCAGGAAGGCATTTGACAAATTTTTCATACACTATCCGTATTGCTATGGTTACTGGAAAAAGTATGCAGACCTTGAAAAGCGACATGACAACATTAAACAATCAGATGAGGTGCGTACATCACTGAATAAAGTTACCTCCATTAGGTACTGTAAGCCAATTAATAACAAAACAGACTTTTTTGGCTGGCAGTATCTACCATTTATGGTCAAACAATTTTTATAGGGTATTTTATTTGCATTTGTCACTCTTGTGGCATTTGTAGCTAATATTTTCTCTCTTTGTTGGCAGGTGCGTTAAACCTCTACAGTTTGTCAAGCTTTGCAGTGCAAGCCTCTGTATTACACTGCAGCTTAACAAGTAGGGCAGGGCTTTTCTCTCACTTACATTTATTTCTCATTTTCCAAACAATATAGTTGGTTTGCTAGTCACATTTGCTACGTCTTTATTGCATTTTTGGTCAGACGCTGTCATTGATGCTCTAATGGGTCTGTGCCCTATGGTCTGTAACCCAAAGCCTGCCCACACAACCCGGTCAGAATGCAGGGACTGCTGCGCTTTGAAGATCAAGACTCTGCACGTGGGGATCAGAACATTGCCATGTTCTATCCAACCTCCACCCAAATGGTAATGGTAGATTATTTAAACAAAATTCCAGTAATTAGTATTTCTAAGGTTCACCGGATAACACAGTGTTGCCTCTCTGTTAAGAAATAATTAAATATTTGAAGTACAGTTTGTTGTTTTCTTCTTAGGTTTATCGGCGGGGGCTTCAGGCAATACCTCTTAGTGTTGACCTTTGGATACATTATATAAACTTCTTAAAAGAAACATTGGACCCTGGTGATCCTGAGACCAACAGTACAATCAGAGGGTATGTGAAACATTGATACTCCATGTATTTGAAGATATTTATAAATAAGTATTCTGATGTTAACAGAACTCATGAATGCTAACCTGGCAATTTTAACTTTTATGTGTTTCTCTCCCACTGTTATACTTAGTTGTTTAAAAAGCGGGTAATAAAACACATCTCCATTCCTACTCCTTTTCCTATGTTTTCATTCCATTGCCCTCACAGTTAACGACTTGGTCTATTGGTGTTCTTAGATGTTCATATTTATATGTGTGTTTTATTTATTGTTCTTTGGCTTTTTTTTCTTTTTTTTTTTTTTTTGTAAATTTTATGTTTTGGAATCTCTCTCTACCATATATATATATATATATTTTTTTTTTTTTTTGAAAGTCAGAGTTATTTATAGAGAGGGAGACGGACAGAATCGTCCATTGCTGGTTTACTCTCCAACTGACCACAATGGCCAGGGCTGAACCATGTTGAAGCCAGGAGTCAGGAGCTTCATCCAGGTCTCCTATGTGAGTGGTAGGGGCCCAAGTGCTTGGGTCATCTTCTGCTTTTCCCAGACTATTAGCAGGGAGCTGGATCAGAAGTGGAGCAGCTGGGACACGAACTAGTGGCCATATGGAATGCCAGCATCTCAGGCAGTGTGGCTTTACCTGCTCTGTTATAGCACTGGACCACTATCTATTTTTTAAGCCATTGAAAAAATATTTTAAACCACTGTACTACAATGCTCCTGTGAAAGATTTCAAATACAGATTTCCATATAATCAGACCTGTCAGATAATTTGTAAGTTCCATTTTTTGCCCTCTCTTGGAGCTTTCCTGCCAACACCCTCTCTTTTGTAATTGAAACTGGTTGTTGTCTACAGGTTCTACCTTACTACAGTTTTCTTGGGATATCTTCTTCATTTTGTTTTTAGGGACTGTCTTTACTTCTTATTAATTCTCATTTTTTCTTGATACATGACTGCTTTTAGCAGAGTAAATTATATAACTTGTTGATAAAGGATGTTGGGGATGAAGAAATAATTTTAAGTTCCTGTATGGTATAGAATTTGGGGTTGAAAATACTTTCTTTATAGAGCTATGATGACATTCTCCATTCTGTTACAGCTTCTGGTATCGCTGCTGAAAAGTCCGGTACCATTTTTCTGGATTCCGTCTCTCTCTCTCTGTCTCTGTCTCTCTTTCTTTTTTGACTCATTGATTTATTTGAAAGGCAGAGTTCACAGGGAGAGGCAGAGAGAGAGAGAGAAAGATCTTCCATCTACTAGTTCATTCCCCAAATGACCACAATGGCCAGGACTGGGCCAGACGGAAGCCAGGAGCTTCATCTGGGTCTTCCATGAGGGTCCAGGGGCCCTAGCACTTGGGCCATCTTTCGCTGCTTTCCCAGGCTCATTAGCAGGGAACTGGATCTATTTTTTTTTTTTTATTTTTTTTTATTTTTTTTTTTGACAGGCAGAGTGGACAGTGAGAGAGAGAGACAGAGAGAAAGGTCTTCCTTTGCCGTTGGTTCACCCTCCAATGGCCGCCGCGGCCGGCGCGCTGCGGCCGGCGCACCGCGCTGATCCGATGGCAGGAGCCAGGTGCTTTTCCTGGTCTCCCATGGGGTGCAGGGCCCAAGCACCTGGGCCATCCTCCACTGCACTCCCTGGCCACAGCAGAGAGCTGGCCTGGAAGAGGGGCAACCGGGACAGAATCCGGTGCCCCGACCGGGACTAGAACCCGGTGTGCCAGCGCCGCTAGGCGGAGGATTAGCCTAGTGAGCCGCGGCGCCGGCCAGGGAACTGGATCTGAAGTGGAGCAGCCAGGATGCGAACTGGCACCCATATGCAATACCAACACTGCTGGGGGCTGCTTTACCTGCTGTGCCACAGTGCTGGCCCCTCTGTATTCTCTTTCTGTGTTTTTCCTCCATGGATGCTTAAGATTTTAAAAAATATTTTATTTTTAACTGATACATACAAATTGAACATTTTAATAGGGTACCATGTGGTGTTTCCATACATGTATATAATATGCAGTGTCCAGTTAGCGTAAGCATATATATCTTGTTACACATTTAATGCTTATTTATGATATTAACATTCAAAATCCTTTCTTCTAGCTACTTTTTATAAAAATAGTATATTATCATTATCTGTAGTTATCCTACTTTTCACTATAACACGAAAACATTTCACTCCTATCTACCTATATCTTACTTCCTATTAATTAGCCTTTTCACTTCTCTCCCTCCCCTTAAGATTTTTTTTTATCTTTAGTGTAAATGCAGTTTTATAATATTCATTGATGTGAGTTTTTCTTTTTCTTACACATTAGGGTTACTTACTGGATCTTTTCAATTTGGCATGCTCATGTCCTTCTATTTTTAGAAATATCATGTATGTCCTTACTTTGGTAATTAGCCTCCCTTGGTTTTCTCTTTTTTTATTTTTGAGAGGCAGAGAGAGATCTCCCATCCTCTAGGTCACCCATCTGTTGCCTACAATAGCTGGGTCAGGTCAAAGCCAGAAGCTGGTATTGTGTCCAGGTCCCGGGTTCTGGTTGCAGGGATCCTACCGATGTTGTCATTATCTGCTACATATCCCAGCTGTGCACATAATAGGAAGCTGGAATCGAGCAGAGCAAGATCATACCAGGCACTCTGATTTGCGATGGAAGTATCTCATGTAGCACTTAACTACCATACCGAACTGTGGTACCCCATCCCCTGTTTTTTGAAGATTTCTTTCATTTTTTTTTTTTTTTTTGAAAGGTAAGGTGACAGGGAGAAACAGAAAAGAGAGCTGGCACCATGGCACAGGGGCATTAAAGCTCCGGCCTGCAGTGCTGGCATTCTGTGTGGGTACTGGTTCGAGTCCTGGCTGTTCCACTTCCAATCCATCTCCCTAAAAATTAACACACCTGGAAAAGCAGCAGAGGATGGCTCAAGTTCTTGGGTCCCTACACCCATGTGGAAGACCAGAAAGAAGTTCCTGGCTCCGGATTGGCTGTGCTCTGGCTGTTGAGACCATTTGAGAAGCGAACCAGTGGATGGAAAACTTCTCTGTCTTTGTCTCTACCTCTCTCTGTAACTCTTCAAATAAATAAAATCTTAAAAAAAGGTTTAACTCCCCAGATCCCACAGCAGCTTGAGCTGGGCCTGGCTGCAGCCAGGAGTTAGGAACTTCATCCTGGCCTCCCACATGGCTGACAGGGGTCCAGGTTCTTAGGCAATCTTTGCTGCTTTCATAGGCACATTGGCTGGGAGCTGGTTGGAATCAGGGCAGCTGGAACTTGAACTGGTACTTAAGGGATGCTGGCGTTGCAAGTAGCAGCTTAACTTGTTATGCCACGGTGCTGGCTTCCCTCTGTTGTTTCTGATAGTTAGTATTGGACCTCATGGTTTAATCATTGAATTATCTTGTGTTCTGCCTCCTTATTATTCATCTCTTAGACTTTTCCAGGTTTTTGGAGTATTTCCTTGATCCTTGTATTTGGATTTTTAATATCTGCCATCAGGTTTTTAATATCCTGGATTCTTTCTTGTTTTCTGAATGTTCCTCTTATATCCTTCTATTCTTGTTTCATGGCTGCCTATATTTTTATTACTTCTTTGAAGATATTAAGGGTAATTGAAGTTTTTCTCTGTCTCAACACTGTTTTCTCTGAAGTTTTTGTTATTGTCATCTGAAATGTCTAATCTCTGGATTATGTTAGTGTTAAGACTAGATATTAACAAGCTATATGGAATCTGTGTTTTGTACAGGGTGTTGTCAGCTAGCAGGCAAGACTTCACAGTAGGGTGATCAGAAAGCCACTGAGGTTTTTGTTGGGAGATTTCCAGTGTTGATATCATTATATTTTATTCCTGAGCCAAGCAGTTTCTTCAGAGAAGCATTATCTGATCTACCTGAGGAATGTAAACTAGCATCTGAAATCCCATAACTGGGTAGAAAAGGAGGTTGAAGATTTCTCACCATTGATCAAAGAGATGGTCATTAAACATTCTGTATTTCATCACTGTACAGTCCTTCCATCTCCTCCCTTGTACTTTTCTTTGGCACATTAATTCATTAAGTACTTTGCATTTTTTTTTCTTTTTTAGTTTTATTTATTTGAAGGGCAGAATGACAAGAAGAGTAGGGGTCGAGAGACAGAGAAAGATTTTCTACCTGCTGGTTCACTCCCAAAATGGTTAGAAAAGCCAGGGGTGGGCCAGGCTAAAGCCGGGAGCCTAGAACTCTATTTGGGTGCCCCATGTGAGTGGCAGGGACCCGAGCACTTCGGCCATTCTCTGCTGTTTTTCCAGGCACATTACCATGGAGCTGGATTGAAAGCAGCACCCAGCTCAAAAACCTGTGATCCAATATGAGATGTCTATACATTGCAAAGGGGAGCTTACCCCAACTGTGCCGCGACACCCCAGCACATTACATTCATTTCTTGAATCATTTTGGGTTTATTTTCCTGGGACCTTATAAACATACACATACACTCTTAATTTTTTCTCTTTACATAAAGCATGTTTCCTTCAGTGTTGTCATGTCTTTTAACTTTGTTTAGTGTCTTTTATTTTATTTATTTATTTATTTTACAGGCAGAGTGGACAGTGAGAGAGAGAGAGACAGAGAGAAAGGTCTTCCTTTGCCGTTGGTCACCCTCCAATGGCCGCCACGGCCGGCGCGCTGCAGCCGGTGCACAGCACTGATCCGAAGGCAGGAGCCAGGTGCTTCTCCTGGTCTCCTATGGGGTGCAGGGCCTAAGCACTTGGGCCATCCTCCACTGTACTCCTGAGCCATAGCAGAGAGCTGGCCTGGAAGAGGGGCAACCGGGACAGAATCCAGCGCCCCAACTGGGACTAGAACCTGGTGTGCCAGCGCCGCTAGGCGGAGGATTAGCCTAGTGAGCCGCGGTGCTGGCTAGTGTCTTTTATTTTATTTGAAAGAGTTAAACAGAGAAGGAGAGGCAGAGAGAGAGAGAGAGAGTGCGAGCGAGCGAGTAAGTGGTCTTCTATCCACTGGTCCACTCCTCAAATGGCCACAGCGGCTGCAGTTGCCCTGATCTGGAGCCAGGAGCCAGGAGTTTCTTCCAGGTCTCCTATGTGGGTTCAGGGGCCCAAGGACTTGGACCATCTACAGCTGCTTTCCCAGGCCATAGCCGAGAGTTGAATCCCAAGTGGAGCAGCTGGGACTTGAACTGGCTCCCATATGGGATGCTGGCACTGCAGGTGGCGGTTTTATCTGCTGTACCACAGGGCTAGCCCCTTGTTTAGTGTCTTTTATCACTGAATATTTTTTCTTAATGTGGTTCAGTTTTTAATCTTACATTGATTTCTGTATTTTGTGCCTATCTTACCAAGAATATAAAAACTGCATTTTCTAATAGCTTTACAATTTTATTTGTCATTCATTCAGTCTGGCATTTAATTTGTATTTGTTGTGCATTTGCTTTTGAATTTTTTCCCCCCCATACTGAGTAGTCTAAGCATTCTGCATTGACCTAAAAATACCTTCTTACCAATTACTAGATGCTTTTTTTGTTTTTACAAGTTATTTATTTATTTATTTGAGAGAGAGAGTTACAGACAGAGGGAAAGAGACAGAGATAAAAGTCTTCCATCTGCTGATTCATTCCCCAAATGGCTGCAATGGCCAGAGCTTTGCCATTCTGAAACAAGGAGCCAGGAGCTTCTCCCAAGTTTCCCAGGCTGTGCAGGGCTCCAACCACTTGGACCATCTTCTGCTTTCCCAGGCCATAGCAGAGAGCTGGATCAGACGAGGACCAGTCGGCACATGAACCTGTGCCCATATTGGGTGCCAGTGCCACAGGCAGAGGTTTAACCCACAACACCACAGTGCCAGCCTCCATTTACCACATTCTTACACATGCACTGATTTTTTTTTAATGTTTTAAGGTTTGATTTGTGATCATTTCCAGGTTTTTGTTTTACTAAGACAATGGTTCTTTTTCTTTGTTTATTTTTATTTATTTGAAAGCGTTAGAGAGGTAGAGACAAAGAGGTCTTCCATCTGTTGGTTCACTCACCAAGTGTCTGCAACAGCTGAGTCAGGAGCTTCTTCCAGATCTCCCATGTGAGTGCAGGGGCCCAAGCACTTGCACCATCTTCAGCTGCTTTCCCAGGCATATTATCAGGGAGCTGGATCAGAAGTGGAGCAGCTGGGTCTGGAACCAGTGCGCATATGGTATGCTGGCATCACAGGCAGGGGTTTAACCCCTTACACCACAGTGCCAGCCCCAGTATTGGGTTCTCAGTAGCTTTTAGGAAAAAGCCCATTACATTGTCCTTCTTTAAAAACAGTTTTCATTTTTGTATAGTAGATGAATATTTGATAGTTTTTTTTTATTATTATTTTTTTGACAGAGTGGACAGTGAGAGAGAAAGGTCTTCCTTTTTGCCATTGGTTCACCCTCCAATGGCTGCCGTGGCCGGCGCACTGTGGCCGGCGCATCGCGCTGATCCAAAGGCAGGAGCCAGGTGCTTCTCCTGGTCTCCCATGCAGGTGCAGGGCCCAAGCACTTGGGCCATCCTCCACTGCACTCCCGGGCCATAGCAGAGAGCTGGCCTGGAAGAGGGGCAACCGGGACTAGAACCTGGTGTGCCGGCGCCGCAAGGTGGAGGATTAGCCTATTGAGCCATGGTGCCGGCGAATATTAGTTTTATTTTCCTTTTCCATATATCCCAAGTTCACTAGAGCTTTGATCAAGATTGTGTTAAAATTGTAGGATAATTTTAGGAATATAATTTTATAAAATACCTCATAATTTTAAGATAATATATTTTAAAAATATGTACCAAATTTTTATACCATTGTAATGATTACATTTTGTTTAAAGAAATCTGTCAGGTATTTTAAAATACTTATTTTTGTAATCAGTTTTAAATAAAGATTGTGGCGGGCTTTTAAGAAGTTCAAAACATATGTTTGTACTTATTCTGTTACATGGCAGCTTGTTCCCTTGTTGGAAAATTAATTTTTTTAAAGGCAAGGCATGACTATTTTATTCTTCCCCCAGAAACCTTTTATTTAAGATATATACACATCCTGCATTTCATAGATAATTAATTTTGATAGAAAGTGCTCCTTAAATTAAAATTTGCCTCTCAATAAATTCTTACTTGTTATAAACAGTTTTGTCTTCTGCACTAAATGAATCTGTACAAGTATCTGTTAAGTATCAACTGTGTCACTCTTACCTGTTTGCAGTATGTACATTTTAATGTTACATTTATCTAACTTTCTTTTCTCTTTTTAAAGCAGCTATTTTGGGCTTTGCATTATTTCCTCTGCTTTCCTCTACTTGAACAGGAAGGAGTTAAAAATATAATTTTTTGAATTTAGTATTGTCTTCTAAATTTGAAAATAATACTTTAAAAGTGATACTTGTTTTGGAAATGTAACTTAAAAGTAATTTAATTTTTCAGAACTTTTGAGCATGCCGTTCTAGCTGCAGGAACAGATTTCCGATCTGACAGACTGTGGGAAATGTATATAAACTGGGAAAATGAGCAGGGAAACCTGAGAGAAGTTACAGCTATCTACGATCGTATTCTTGGTATTCCAACACAGCTGTATAGTCATCATTTTCAGAGGTAGGTAGAAAAATCTGATTTTTCAAATATTTATTACTTAGATAATTAATTCCTAATATTGCATATAATGCTTTTGAAATAGTATATAAAATTTTACTAGAGTGAAACAGGGATACATTTTCTTGTTAATCATAATTTATACATTTTTAAATTTTTATGGTTTTTCATATACTTTATAGAATATTGAAAATTTTACTGTTTTTATTTTTGTTTATTCATTTGAGAGAGAAGAAAGCAGAGAGAAAGCTCCCATCCTATGGTTCAGTCCCCACAGTGGCACTTGGTTGGGACTGAAGCTGGGAGCTGAGAACTTAGTTCATGTCTTCCAAAAGGTATTGGGAATCTTACTACTTGAGCCATCACTGCTACTGCTTTACATTAGCAGGAAACTGGAGTCAGTGGCTGAAGCTGGGAATCAAACCTAGTCATTTCCATACAGGATGTGGTGTCTAACTACTAGGTCAAATGCCTGCCCTGAATTTTATTGTTTGTTACATAGAAGATTCTCCTTATCTATTTTAGGCATGAGGAAACATCAGAATCCTGTCTTGTCAGAGCAGTGTTAGATTTATATACTACGTCCTGTGTATATTCACACAAAGTATCATTCTATTTTAATTTTCTGCTGTGATTTTCTTTAATGGTATTTCTTTCTAATGGTAACTGTTAAAACAACTACTTTTGTGTACTATGATTTCCATGATGTTTTCTTCTGTTTGTAAGGAATCCCACTGATGGGATTTCCTACAAAAGCCTTGTGAACAAGTATGAGGTTTTTTGTTTTCTTAAGTGACATGTGATCTGCATTTTTAGGAGTAATATTGTATAAACTTAACTGCATTTTAAGTACATGACTTTCTGAATTTTTTCTTTACAACAAAAAGAATTATATGTAAAGTAGTGTGGAACTGTTTGCTAGAGATAAAAGAAGTAAAACTAACTCAGAAACAGGTACCTTCTAGTTCTGAATATACTGTCTGCTTTTGATGAAATAGAGGAGGTAAACGGGTTTTTTTAGGATATAATGTACTAGGTGACACTTAAACACATTATTAACACAAGGTTTGGCATATGGAAATGCCTTATTGAACCAGTGAATATGAAGGTACTTAAAATACGTACAGACCAAAGGTGCCTTTTCAAAGACTAATTATTCTGTGATTTAAAAGTATAGATAAAATTTTGTCATTATCAGAATTGTACAGATTGTGAGGGAAAAAATAGGTTTACAAAAACACTTTATAACATTTGTCCTATTCCAGACACTGGTTTATAACTCAATTTTCATAATAACCCAATGAGGTAGCTACTATTACTTTATAAATGTGTAGGCATAGAAATTAGCATATTTGTAGAAGACCACAATTGGTTAGTGGTTGGAAGCCAGTTAGAACTAAACAGTGTCACTCCAAAGATCTTGATAGATTTTCCAAATACTTTTTTATAGGTACTCCTCTAGAGTTTTTATGGCAGTTGAGGAATAGGCATTTGGCACAGTGGTTAAAAGTATACTTGGGATACCTGCATCCCATATTGGAGTACCTGGTTTGAGTCCTGGTTCCTCCACTTCCAATCTAGTTTCCTGCTAATATGCATCCTGGAAGGTAGCAGATGATGGCTCAAATACTTGGAACCCAGGTAGGAGGGCTGGATTGAGTTCTAGACTCCTGGCTTTGGCCTGACCTAGCTCTGGCTGTTGTGGGCATATGGGGTATGAACTTATAGATGGAAGGAGAATCTGTCTTTTTCTTTCCATATATCTGCCATTCAAATAAAAAAAATAAGAGAATGGTATTTACATATACTGCTTATAATTTGCTGTTTTTCACTTAATATATTAAAAAATACTTTCCTTATCAGTTAATAGCAAAGTTACAGGTAGTCAGTATAAATCTTGTAGTTCATATAAGCAAAATAATATACACGACTACTTTGAAAACTACTTTTTTGTCTAACATAAGCTCTGTGCTTAAAGTCATTTATTTTAGCACTTGATAGGTACCAACTGATATGTCATTTAAATTGTAAGAATTAAGACCCAAAGAAGGTCTTACTCTCAAGTAGGTCAGAAGTATAGAAGGAAGAGACTTATATTAAAAAGAAAAAGTGCTATGATAACGTTTCTATTGTGTACATTTGTATATTGAATTTGCACTGAGCATTATTTCCAAGGGAATGTCTAATTTAAATCTTTAACATGAGCACTTTGTCATCAGTTCTGAATTCTCAAGTTAGCCTCTGGTAATTTCTAAGTGCTAGTGGTTTCTCAAAGTGCAGTATTGAGACATCTAGTCTGTCATTTGTGCCACCAATGTACCCATATTGTTACATGTATTGGCACTGACAACACTGCTTTGAATGTATGTCTCCTATATTCTCTGTGTGTCTGTCAGTTTCTGAGCCTTAATTTGTATGTCTATACTATACCTAGGAAGAACACAATATATATTAGTTACGTGACCTGTCTGTATTAAATAAACATTAGCTTTAGATGACTAAAAAATAGTGAAAATTTATTGGTTAATATTGTGCAATATTACCATTTTAAAGAATATTTTATAATTTAGTAGTTAAACCATTTTATTTTTTTTAAAGGTTTACTTATTTATTTGAAAGGCAGAGTGACAGGTTGAGGGCTGGAGAGAGAGATAACTTCCCTTTGTTGTTTCACTTCCAAAATGGCCTCAATACCCAGGGCCAGACCAGGCCAGTCCCAAATCAGGAGCCTGGAATGCCATCTGGATCTCCCACATGAATGGCAACCAAACACTGCCTTCCCAAGCACATTAACAGGGAGCTATATCGGAAATGGAGCGACCCAGGCTCGAACCAATTCTTGTGTGGGATACTAACATCAGGGGCAGCCGTCCAACCCACTACGCCATAATGCCGGCCCTGTGTTTTGTTTTATTTTTAAAGATTTATTTAGTTGTTTGAAAGGTAGAGTGACAAAGGAAGAATCAAAGAGAGAGATACCTGCCATCCACTGGTTCAGTCCCCAAGTGGTGCAATAGCCAGGTCTGGGTCAGGCTGAAGCCAAAAGCCAGGCACTCCATCCTCATCTCCACATGTGTGACGGGGGCCCAAGCAGCTGGGCCATCCTCTGCTGCTTTCCCAGGGAGCTGGATTGGAAACAAAGCAGCCTGGACTTGAACTGGTGCTCCATTATGCAATGCCAACTTTGCAGGTCACTGTACCACAGTGACCAACCACAAGTCATTTTAAATTTATGTACTCTAGTTATTTTAAAATTTTATTTCAAGATTTTAATTTATATTCTGATTATAATTGAGTTTTAATACTCATCTTAGTGTTAAATCTGTTCATTTTCTTTTTTTTTAAGATTTATTTGTTTATTGAAATGTAGTTACAGAGAGAAAGTGTGGGGGGCCAGAGGGAGAGACACAGATTTTTTATCCACTGCTTCACTCCCCAAATGGCTGCAACAGCTGGAGTTGAGCTGATCCAAAGCCAGGAGCTTCTTGGGGGTCTCCCCATATGGGTGCAGGGGCACAAGTACTTGGGCCATCTTTCACTGCTTTTCCAGGAACATTCGTAGGGAGCTAGATCAGAAGTTAAACAGTTGGGACCCATATAGGATGTCAGCACCACAAGTGGCAGTTTAACCTTTGCTACAGCGCTGGCCCCAAGTCTGTTCATTTTCATACTACTCATTTGAGAGTCACTTCATTTTTTCTTTCTTTAAAATAAGGCACTCTTTTTTGCCTCCTGCTATTGAAGTAGGTTAAGTTAGCTTCTATATCCTGACTGCAAAATTTAAGTTAGTTTCATGTGTATTTACAAATGCTTATTTAAGAAACTTGAGGGAGAAAATTGCACAAGATTATAGCAGATGATACATGTGCAACCATGTCAAAAACTTATGTTGACGATTTGAGGTAGGTCTGGTTCAGAATAGGAAAAATATTTATTTATTTTTAAAGATTTATTTATTTGAAAGTTAGTGTTACACAGAGAGAGAAGGAGAGGCAAAGAGAGAGGTCTTCCATCTGCTGGTTTACTCCTCCGATGGCCACCATGGCCTGAGCTGTACCGATCCGAAGCCAGGAGCTTCCTCTGGGTCTTCCCACTAATGTACAGGGGCCCAAGGACTTGGGCCATCTTCTACAACTTTCCCAGGCCATAGCAGAGAGCTGGAACGGAAGTGGAGCAGCTGGGACTTGAACCATTGCCCAGATGGGATGCCGGCTCTGCAGGCAGCAACTTTATAAACCTGCTACGTCACAGCGCCGGCCCCTAAATTTATTTAAGTACATTAGATTTTAGTCTGAATGCAAGGTAAAAGCCCTTAAAGTGATTATACCAACAGAGGGATGATCATCTTTGCCATTTAAAAAATTAATTTTTTTTTTTAAATTAGAGGCAGAGAAAGAGATAGTGAAACCTCCTATATGCTGATTGACTCCTCAAATGCTCATAATGGCTGGGGCTGGGCTGGCTTGGGCTGAAGCTGGGAGCCAGGACCTCAATGTGGGTCTCCTCCATAGGTGGTAGAAACCCAGTTATTTGAGCCATTACCCCTGTTTCCCAGGGTCTGCATTAGTTAAAGCTGAAGTCAGGAGCCACAGGTGTGTATCAAAGCTTGGTACTCCAATGTGGAGCACATGCATCTTAACCACTGGACTTAAATGCTTGTCCTACTAATTTTATGCTTGCTTTTTAGTAGCATTTCTGGTAGCAATATTGGGGTGGGATTTGGAGGTGAGACTAGAGGCTGGAAGATCAGTTTATTTTTATTGGGGTGAAAATGAAGAGGTTGTGAAGATGTATTTGGAAAGCAGAATCAATAGGACATAGTATCAATTGGAATGTGGGTGATAGGTGGAGAAGATTAGGAAATGTAGTGGTTGACAGGACCTTTAATCAAGATTAGAAATGTTGAGGGTGTTAATTTTTGGATGAAGATGACACACATTTAAGACATGTTGTATGTGAGATTCCTGTAGTACATAAAAATTGAGATTGTAGCTAGTTTAAATTCTCAACCTGATTTTTCTTTTTGTTTTCATTTGAGAGATAGAGCCACAGACAAAGGGAGAGGTAGAAAGATCTTCCATCTGCTGGTTCACTCCCCAAATGACCACAGTAGCCGGAGCTGGCTGATCTGAAGCCAAGAGCTTCTTCCAAGTCTCCCACACTGGTACAGGGGCCAAAGCACTTGGGCCATTTCCCATTGCTTTCCCAGGCCATAGTCAGAGAGCTGGATTAAACAGAATGCTTAGCCTACTAGGCCACAGCACCAGCCCCTCAACTTGGTTTTTCAGTTGACATTTGTATGTATATAACTTGGCATATGTGAATAAAATAATGACATTTTCTTCAAAAAATCTGTATAGATTAGCTCAAAATTATATTTCTTTATGCAGAGTGTTGGTATTGAATATGGTAACCTGGAATTTAGGAAAAAGGCCTGTACTTGTGGTAATAGTTTTGAGTTATCATAGTATACAGGGAATTACTATTTCAAGGTGCACTAATAAAATTAGTCAGAAAGTATATAAAATGGAGAGTGAAATTTTTCAGTATAGTATCATTTAGGGCAGGTAGGAAGGGGGAACCCAGAGCAGATCGAGCAGCAGAGATTTGGAGGAAGACCAAGAAAGTGGTAATGTTACCTAGGAGCCAAGAGAGGAGGAAAGTTCTAAAAGTACGGTGTGGTTCGCAGCCTTATGAACCAAAGCTGTTACTAGGATAGAGACTACTCAAAATAAGTGTCCATTTAATTTTGCATATAAGTGATCATTGGTGATCTTCCTTAGGGCAATTTCATTGGATCAATGAGCACGCACACAGGTATTAAGGCTGGGAAGGCCTGTTACTATTTGTTCATCATTCGCAAGTGATCATTTATAATTTATTTATTTTTAAAGATTTATTTATTTGAATGGCAGAGTTATAGAGAGAAACAGACATAGAGATATCTTCTGTCTGCTGGTTCACTCCCTAAATGGCTAGAACGGCCATGGCTGAACCAGGCCAAAGCCAAGAGCCCAGGAGCTTCTTCCAGGTCGTCTCCCATTTGGGTGCAGGGGCCCAAGCACTTGGGTCATGTTCCACTGCTTTTCCAGACACATTAACAAGGAACTGAATGTGAATGAACCAGTGCCCATATGAAATACTGGCTTTGCATGTAGCAACCATGATCATTTACTATTTAAATAAGGTTTGGCATACTTAGTTTTATTGAACTTTGCAAGAATTTTCCATTTTGCAAATGAGGAAACATTTAAAGAAGAAAATTTTCCTTAATTCAGGTAACTAATAACAGAACTGGAGTTTGCATTTTTGCCTGTTCCCACCTTCTCCATTGTATTGTAAAGACAGGTAGGAAGTGGAGATGTTTGTATGTAGGGTCTTAGTCCAGGATGGACTGGGTCTGAAGAAAGTTAAGTGTGCCGCTCCCCAATTCCCCAGCCTCCCGATCCCGGAGACAGTCAGACGCAGCAAGCAAGCAAGAACTCGGTTTATTGCACATATAATAAAGCCTTTTAAAGCACAAGACCCGCAGGATTACAGGGGCAGGGCATAAGGACCAACCAATTACTTAAAAGGTCATTTTACGGGGTGACTTTTTACAGGACCAGCCATGTCTGTACACTTGTCATCAGTTGTCACCTCCCCTGATGCTGCGCGGCCAATCAGCTTTGGTGGTAAACGACTTTGGGCACCATCTTTGAGTTGCCACGTGTGCCTAATTTCCCTGCAGGCGCCATCTTTGAATTGCCTCCTGTGCCTAATTTCCCCACATTTGTGGACTGTTTAATCAAGTGATCAACTTTCACTAAAGAAAGAAAGAAGAAATAGGATATGACATTTTGGTTTCTTTCTTTAAATGAGTTCCTTTGGAATAAAGTGTAATAGAAATATAACAAGCATTCTAAAATTGTGATTTTTATATAGAGCATTTATTTTTTATTATCTTCCTTTAGATTTAAAGACCATGTACAGAATAACTTGCCTAGAGATCTTTTAACTGGTGAACAGTTTATCCAGCTGAGAAGGGAATTAGCGTCTGTTAATGGGCATAGTGGTGATGATGGTCCCCCTGGTGATGATCTCCCATCAGGAATTGAAGACATAACTGATCCAGCAAAGGTAAAGAGACTTACTCAAAAGTCAAGATGTGAGAAACTATATCTTATATCTACTCACTGCATGTGTGGTACAGTGATAAATTATACCTCTGTTTTACCCAGTGATTTGTAACTTGTTTAATAGTTGGGACAGTTGAGTAATTTTTAGCTGATGTTTTCAAATTTCAGATATTATTGAAACAACTAGAAATAACATAGCTTAGGAGAGATATTTTGCCTAGGTGGTGATTTATTAGTCATATTAAGAAGCACAGGTAAAAAACTGGTTTATTAGGATGTTGCATTTTAAATGTTAGTTATATTAGTTGGACTTTGAATATAATTGTTAATAATTAAATCTCACCACTATTCTAAGACTATAGTATCTGAGATACTGAAAAATACTAGTATTTTTATATATTTTATAGTATTTTATAACTTTTGAGATTTTTCTTTTTCTTTCCAAGCTAATTACTGAAATAGAAAACATGAGACATCGAATCATTGAGATTCATCAAGAAATGTTTAATTATAATGAACATGAAGTTAGTAAAAGGTGGACATTTGAAGAAGGTGTAAGTGTTTTTGTTTTATCATAGTTTTCAAAATAAAAACAAAAATAATGTATTTTTTTTCTAGTTTGGATAGAGTAATCTATCACTTTACTTTTACATGTTTAATAAGGTGAGTGTCTTCATTTATTGTTCCCATTATCTATTTTATAATCTTACTGAATTCAGACTTACTCTTGATTATGAAGATATCTCTGCTTAATCTGAAGAATTTCATTATTCAGTTTTTTAAAAATCAACCTTATTTGGTTATACTTTACATACAATAAAGTGTACCAATTTTAGATGTTTAATAAAGTGAGTTTTTTCTCACAGTTTTAATTCCTTTTTCTGTTTCTTTCTGATAGTTTTATTGAGATAAAATTCACATGCCACACAAATCATCCATTTAAAGTGTTTGTCTTAGTATATTCAAAGATAAATAACTATCACCACATCTTCATCACCTCAAAGAAAACAACAACCACCACCCTCTCTGTTCACTGCCCCTTACCCCAGTTTACCTTTGACTCCCCTCCTTCAGCCCCAAGGTACCACTAATATACTTCTTCTTTCCATACATTTCCCTGCAAATGGCCTTTCATGTGATAGAATCATAAACTTATAGTATGTGATTTTTTTTGTTGCCATCTGTAAAATGGGCTTTGGAAAAATATTTATATATTTATATACATATATACACTAATTACCACAATAGTCAACAGTCAAGATACAGAAATATTGTTACTCCACAAGATCTCCTTAGGTCCTTTCTGGTCACTCCTAGGCCCTGGCAACCACTGTCTTTATGGTCTAATTGTTAAATTGACAACTCAACAAACAATAAAATTTCATACACAAAAGGTATATTTCTGTCAAAAATTGATTGAATGGAAAATGCATGCTACTCTATTTGTAAATCTATTTGTAAATCCTGAGGAATTTAAGGCTTTTAACTAAAAGGATTTTAATTATGAAATAAGTGAACTAAAAACATTTTCATTCATTATCATCAACTATAATTTAAATAACTTTTGTATTTTTACTTTTGAATATTTTAGAATTAGTATTGATATACTTTCATTGCCACATCACAATTGTTTTACAGATTAAAAGACCTTATTTTCATGTGAAACCGTTGGAAAAGGCACAACTTAAAAACTGGAAAGAATACTTAGAATTTGAAATTGAAAATGGGACTCATGAACGAGTTGTGGTTCTCTTTGAAAGATGTGTCATATCATGTGCCCTCTATGAGGAGTTTTGGATCAAGGTAAGCAAATTCTATTCTCTTAAACTTGAATACATTATAAACATTGATCTAGTGACTAACCTTTTTTGTACTTCTGTTGAATGTTGTTCATATAACTATATCTGTTGCATTAGGAGATGGTCTGCTTGCAACCAGATTTGACTGCTGCATATGCCAACCTCGTTGCCTCTCTTCGTCCTTCCTTACAGAAACTAGTCTAGTGGTTCAATAAAGGTGCTGAATGGGTTTAAAAATAGAATTTTATCGTTCTGTCACATATTTAATGGCTTGTTCAACTGTAAATTATTCAATACTTCCTTTTTTCTGTATGTAGTATGCCAAGTACATGGAAAACCATAGCATTGAAGGAGTGAGGCATGTCTTCAGCAGAGCTTGTACTATTCATCTTCCAAAGAAACCCATGGTGCACATGCTTTGGGCAGCATTTGAGGAGCAACAGGGTAAGAATGAGGGAATGTAGTTATACATTTTGGGGATTTTAAGTTATTTCAGGATAAATTTACAGAAATTGTGTGTTGAGGAATGGCATAAAGCAGAGTTTTACCAACTTTTCCTTTAAAGAAGCAGATAGTAAATATTTTAGGCTTTGAAGGCCATGTACACGCCTTCATAACAATTCAACTCTGTCATTATAGCTCAAAAGCAGCCATAGGTAATGCATAACAAATGGGTATAGCAATTCTTTTTTAAGAAGGCATAGGGCTAGACTTAGCCCTCAAGTTGTTTACCAGTGTCTGGTGTAAAGACTATTTCAGAAGTTTAAATGAAAGAATATACACTTAATTACTATTTCCAGGCAATATTAATGAAGCCAGGAATATCTTGAGAACATTTGAAGAATGTGTTCTAGGATTGGCAATGGTTCGTTTGCGAAGAGTAAGTTTAGAACGGCGGCATGGAAATATGGAAGAAGCTGAACATTTGCTTCAGGATGCCATTAAAAATGCCAAATCAAATAATGAGTCATCATTTTATGCTATCAAACTAGCTCGACATCTTTTCAAAATACAAAAAAACCTTCAAAAATCAAGAAAGGTGCTTTTGGAAGCAATTGAAAGAGACAAAGTATGTATTTTTTTTTTAACTGTCTTTCATTAAAAAAAAACTGGTCAGTTTTTTTTCCACTTTGGCAACTATGATGAAAAATTTGGTCTGTATGTAATATGTTTTATTACATGAGGACAACAGTCCCTCTAAACTGATGTTGCCATTAAAAAGTTTGTTTTTCAGATTATTTTTAATTAGAAGTTTAAGAAAATTAAGATTATCGTACTTAAAAGGTTGCAGATGTTGGGGCATCTTCTGTTTTCCTCTTAGAAACTAAAAAGACGTTTTGATTATTGGGTAAAACAGAGAGCCTGCAAGGACACTTCTAAACAAAAACATTACAGTTCCTACAGTGTAGCAAATGCAGCCATGAGACAATTTTCCTGTTCCAGAGTATTTTCTTTTAAATTGATAAATGGTAGTGTATTGGAAGTTTGTCATATTTTAGGTTTTTAGCTAATGTAGGTCTATTTAAGAAAGTTTTTATAAAGGATTGCTTTCAGCTGCAGTTTAAGTTGTTTATAGTTGTAGTAAAGATGTAATCAGAACTGTAGAGATCAATTATATATTATTTTCTAATTGTTATGTTACCTCAAATAATGTTAAATATCAAGATAGAATGTAAAATTTTAAATATTGTCATTTAGCAGTTTGCATTGTTAAATTGGGAAGAACTAGGATGATGTTACTCTACCTATAAAGGTGATAATGAGAGTTTTTGCCCCTTTAGATGTATGCTGAAGATATTAACAAGCTATATTTTAATAAAGTTTTCAATTTTTAGTTTGACACATAAAAATTAAGGTATCTTAAATATCTGTTCTCTAAAATGGAATCTTTTAGAAGTAGTAATTTGTCCTACTTTTTTCTTTACAGGAGAACACAAAATTATACCTCAATTTACTTGAAATGGAATATAGTGGTGATCTCAAACAAAATGAAGAAAATATCCTCAGTTGTTTTGACAAAGCTGTACATGGTTCATTACCTATTAAAATGAGAATTACGTTCTCTCAGAGAAAAGTGGAATTCCTTGAAGATTTTGGTTCTGATGTTAATAAGTAAGATCTGTTATATTATCTGTTTGAATGGCAAACATTCATTTTTTAAAGGGAATTTGATGATTATTACAAATTAGTAATGGGACAAGATTTGTACCCTGAAACAGTCAGTCAGTATGTTGGTCAATAAAGATGATGGCATTAATCTGAAAAGGAATGCCGTTTGTCTGTGATTCAAGAAAGAGGATGAATATGGTTTCACAAGTCATGTCTAAATGGCCTCATTGTCCTGTATAAAACCTGACAGTTAAGTGTGGTAGAAGGGTTAAATTTTAGGGGATATGGAAGAAGGACAGTGTAAGATTTAAACTGGCTTAACAGAAGGAAGTAAATAACGGCCAGAGCGTTGCTAAAGTTACAGTTTCATCGGCTTCCAGTAAGGAAATATCCCATTATCCGTACCATCTCCTGATTATTCTAATTTAGCATGATTTCCTTTGAAACCACGTTGGATAAACTCTGAATTACTTTTCACGTGTGTGTGTGTGTGTGTGTGTTTTCAGTGGTTGTAAAATCATCATCCTATATATAAGGGCACCCATAAAGACTTAAGTTGAGAAATAAATATACCACTTAGGATAATTTTGAAGTAAGTTGTCATTGATATACTAGAATTGAAAATTCTAATGAGTTAATACAGGGCCAGTGTTGTGGTATAAGATCCTGCCAGCTGCTCTGCTTCTGATATTGGTTCCTGCTAATATACCTGCAGAAGATGGCTCAATTATTTGGGCCCCTGTCACTCAAGTGGGAGATCAGGATGGAGTTCCTTGCTTTGGCATGGATCAGTCCTTGCTGTTGCAGTCATTTAGGAAGTGAATCAGTAGATGAAAGATCTGTCGTCATCTCTCTGTCATTCTTCCTTTCTAATAAATAAATCTTTTTTTAAAAAAATGAGTTAATACAACAGCTAATATTTATTGAGTACTTGGCCTTATGCTAAGTGTTTTACCTAAAATTCATAGCAATGTGAGGAATATTTATTTGTTCTTTAATAGATAACAAAGGAAAGAGACGTATTAGGCAGTTTTTTCCAAGATCACTTAGCTATCACATAGTGAGGTTGGGATTAGAACTTACTTCAGAGTCTCTGCTATTAAGTACCTCATGTACTATACAAGCATACTTTAAAATGTTTGTGGAAAAATGTTATCAAAAGATAAATTTCAATGCAAAAGAATTTGGGAATCTGCATAGTTTTTTTGTTAAGCAAAAAGATCCTAGTTTAGTGGGAACATAAACTGGCTATAAACAATAATTGAATGGAAAAACAACCATTTCTACCATATACAGTACATTTTAAAGTAATCGCAGATCATTAAAACTAGAGTAGTGTAACATTCTTAACCATTGGTTTGACAAAAGCATAAAAAAAAGTTTTGGGGTCGATGCTGTGGTGCATCGGGTTAAAGCCCAAGCCTCAGCACTGGCAGCCCATATGGGCACTAGCTCAGGTCCTGGCTGCTCCAGTTCTGGTCCAGCTCTCTGTTACGGCCTAGGAAAGCAGTAGCAGATGGCCCATGCACCTGCATGGGAGACCCGGAAAAAGCTCCTGGTTCCTAGCTTCAGATCAGCTTAGCTCTGGCCATTGTGGTCATTTGGGGAGTGAACCAGAAGAATGGAAGAGCTCTCTCTCTCTCTCTGGCTCTACTACCTCTTTCTGTAACTCTTTCAAAATAAAATAATCCTTTAAAAATTTCACAGAACTATGTTTTCAGCAATACGGATACACATAGGCATTCCTTTTTTTTCTTTTAAATTTAGCTCTAACATATAACAAGACTATATGGTATTTGTCTTTTTGTGTCTGGCTATTTCACTCAACATGTCATCCAGTTGCATCCATTTCACTGCAAATGGTAGAATTTCATTCTTTTTTGTGTAGCTGAATAATCGATTGTGTATATATATATCACATTTTTTTTATCCATTCATCTTATGATGGACATCTGGGTTGATTCCAAATTTTGCCTGTTGTGAACAGTGCTGCTATAAACATGGTACAGGTATCTCTGTGATACGTGTTCATGTCATTTGGGTATATTCCTAGTAGTGGGATTGCTAGATCATATGATAAAGTCTTTCTAGTTTTTATAAAGAAATCTCCACACTTTGTTCCTCACAGTGGCTGTACTAGAATACATTCCCACCAACAGTATATAAGTATTCCCCTTTGTCCACATCCTCACCAGCATGTCTTACTCTCTGTTTTGGATTTTAGCCATTCTGACAGGGGTAAGAAATATTTTATTGTGGTTTTGATTTTCATTTCCATGATGGCTAGTGATGTTGAGCTCTTCCCCCAAATATTTGGCCATTTCCATGTCTTCTTTGAGAACCGTCTGTTGAGATCCTTTGTCCATTTTTTAACAGGATTGTTTGTGTTTTTGTTGATTTTTTTGATAGGTAGCTTGCAAATATTTTTCCCCATTCTGTTGGATGTCTTTTCACTCTTGATAGTTTACTCTGAAAAAGTTCCTGTGTTTGATAAGTTCCCATTTGTTCAGTTTTGCTTTTGTTGCCTGAGCTTTGGGGATCTTCTCCAAGAAATCATATCCTGTACCAGTCTTGGAGTGTTTCCTGTTTCCTTCCAGCAGCTTCATAAGTCTCACGTCTTAAATTTAGGTCCTTGATCCATCTAGAGATGATTTTTGGATATAGTGAGAGGTATGGCTCTAATTTCATTTTTACACACACAATTTTGCCAACACCATTTGTTGAAGAGAATATCCTTACTCCATTTTATGGTCTTAGCACTTTTGTCAGAAATCAATTGGCTGTATGTATGAGGTGGGTGTTCTATTCTTCATTGATTTATGTGTCAGTTTTTATGCTAGTACCATGGTATTTTAATTACTGTGGCTTTTATAGTATGCTTTGAACTCAGGTGTTGTGATGCCTCCAGCTTGAATTTTCTTGGTCAAGATTATTTTGGGTCTTTTGTGATTCTGGAATCTTTTGTGGTTCTATATTAATTTTAGGATTGTTTTCTAGTTTTGTAAAGAATATCACTGGTATTTTGATAGATTGTATTGAATCCATAGATTGCTTTTAGTAGTATAGACTTATTGATTTCTTCTAGTCCATGAGCTACGAATATCTTTCCATATGAATAGTTTCTTCATTATGTCTGTTTTTTAAAAGTCTTCTCAGATAGTTTGTTCTTTTTGTACTGAAGAATGTATTCAAAGGAAAAGCTTTTTAGTCTAGTTGGTTGGTATGATTCTCAGAGGAAATACATGTGTGTACAAGGTAGCATGGAACTGTTAAGGCTGTAATCTCTAAGGCTCAGGATGGATTTACCATGCTTCCTTGTGGAGGTGGGGCTTCATTTTTGTTAATATTGCATTCTAATAAGCCTAGGACATGACACCTTGTTGGAAGCAAGTTTAAGTTGGTACAAAAGTGACATCTGCTTGATTGCAGGGTTTTGTGAAGGAGTGGTACTGTGAACTTGATTGTGCTGTGCCTTGAAAGGTGGGCTGATTTCAGACCACATGTACTAGGCAGTTGGCAGCAGGGACTTAATTGGAGTTTTTTTTTTGTTTGTTTTTGTTTTTGTAAGATATATTTTTTGTGAAAGGCAGAGTAATGTCGAGGGAAAGACAGAAAAAGATTTGCCATTCATTGGTTCATTCCCCAAATGGTCAAAAACAGCAGGGACTGAGCCAGGCCACAGGCAGGAGCTAAAACACTGTTCTGGTGTCCCACTTAGGTGGCAGGGACTGAGTACTTAGGCTGTCTTCTGCTTTCCCAGGCACATAAGCAGGAAACTATCAGAAGCAGAGCAGCCCAGACTCGAACCAGGCATTCTAAATGGCAGCTTAGCCCACTGTGCTACAATACCCGTTCTGCTATCAGTTTTGTCCAGTGAAATTGACATTTTTGAAAACCAAATTATGTGAGAGAGAAACAGAGACAGATTCTCCATACATGTTTCTCTCCAGCAGCAGATGAGACCAAGAACTCAGTCCAGGTCTCCAAATTGGGTGGTAAGAACCCAATTATTTGAGCCATCACATGCTGCCTCTCAAGATTTGCACAAGTAGGAAGCAGGAATCAAGATGGGGGCCAAGTAACAAACCAAGGTACCAGTGTGAGACGCCATTGTCTTAACTGCTGGGTCAAATGCTTGCCCCCCCAAAGGACACATTTGAATTTAACAATAGGCATAGATTGGAGGTTCAACCAAAAGGTACCGTGTAAGCCCTTGCAAATATAAGGAGGGTCTGAGTATTAGACTAAGATTGTTGTATTAAAATATATGAAGAATGAGCCACTTAGAAATTTATAGTTTCACAACTTATAATTGTGTAGTTTTTGTGTATTCCAGAAAATTTTTTTTCCTTCCCTCTTAGGCTCCTGAATGCTTATGATGAACATCAAACCCTCCTAAAAGAACAGGATTCTTTAAAAAGGAAAGCAGAAAATGGGTATGTAACTTCTTGCTGAATTAGGACGGGATGCTTATGTTGTGGAAATACCTTTGATGATGTATCCTTAAGTATTACACGTATGTTGTAACTGTGACATCTTTATTTTCATTATTTGAAAAAGTCAGTAAAAGTACAAAAGTGACATTTATTCTTCATCTGTGGTAGTTTTAAAAGTTTCCATTCTGACCTTTTCTGCAGATCAGAAGAACCAGAGGAGAAGAAAGCACACACAGAAGATACAACTTCATCATCTACACAGATGATTGATGGTGATTTACAGGCAAATCAAGCTGCTTATAATTATAGTGCCTGGTATCAAGTGAGTCCATATAATTCTTTATTGATAAATGTTGTTACAAGCTTAAGTTAGGATTTCTTGATTTTATTAGAAAATAACTGCTTTTGGGGCTGGTGTTGTGGCATAGTGTGTTAAAACCACCGCTTGCAATGCTGGCATCCCATATGGGCACCTGATTGTTCATGTCCCAGCTGCTCCACTTCCAATCCAGTGGGAAAAGCAGTGGAAAACGGCCCAGCCCTGAGAGTGAACCAAACCTGAGATCTCTCACCCTCACTCTCTCTGTAACTCTTTCAAATAAATAAATTTAAAAAACAAAACACTGCTTTTGTTCTAAATTATCTTTTGTGGCTAAATATTAGAATTCAGCAGTGAGCATATATTTTGTGGTTAAATATGTCTGCTTTCATTGTGTTTTTGTATCTATGGTAGTCAGCCATAGACCTAGGATGCTAACATGTTTACTTTTACTTTTCAGTACAATTATCAGAATCCTTGGAATTATGGACAGTATTATCCTCCCCCTCCAACCTGATGGCAAAATGTAAATTTCAGATGGAGTGTGTGAAAAGTATAAAATTATTTTTTTTTAAACGAGGGATGTGAACATAGCATAAACTTGTTGTATTTGATAACTTGTCTTCCCTGTTTCTGTGTAACATGATTTGTTAATAGGGGAAAAGTCAGGTAGTAGCTTACCACAGATACTATTTCCTACCATTTATAAAATTTACTTTTTATTGGAGAACTATTTTTTTGATTTTTGCATTAAGTGATCTAGAATTCTTTTGCAAAGCATTTGCAACAGAGTTTTATAGCCTTAAGGGTAGGAAAAAAAAAAAACTGACTGGAAATCATGTCAGTGTAGTACAAGATTCTGAAAACATAAGGGCTGGTTATTAAGGAATTACCTCCTCTGTAAAAAACCAACCAATTTAAACTTTTGCTGACAATGGTTTGTCTGTTTCAGTTATAATTGTGAATTTGGATCTGACGGCAGAGGTACATTATTAAAATACTATGCCTTGGAATAGATTATAAGTGAGAAAATGGAAAAATGTTTGCATCCCTTTAAAAATGAAAATCATATCAAAAATGTTGTTTCAGGAGACTTTGTATTTAGAATATTCATGTAAAACTTGTGAGCAAGCTTTCATTTTGATCAAACTGATCATCTTCATTTTTGTAATAAAACTGAAGACTCATCCAGTAATTGTTTGAGTTTATTTTGGGGGGCACTTAATACTACCATTCTGCTCAGCATTATTAGTGCTTTATTGGTTTTGAAGTACACTTTTCTCAAATCCAGTTCATTGTCTTCCTGCCAGAATCTTTTAAGACCTTTTGGCTTTCTGCTTCCATTCAAGCTCTTTGCTTTTACTTTTCACCATAAAGAAGTACTTAAAGATATTTATATGAGTGTCCTTCACAAAGCTGTCCGAACAGTCTTATTAGGGTTTACCTCTCTGCTTAGATGTAGTTCTTAACTCTGATTATGTAATCACAATGTTAATATAGTAACACCAGACAAATCAGTCAGACCATGACAGCGGATTAATTTTTATTGAGCCTTTTAGTTCACAACATTAAGTAAAAGGAGAAATAGTTCTCCTTAACCATATTTTATAGTTGTAGTAAAATACTTTAGACTTCATGGATTTATAAGGGGGTTGCATTTCTCAAAAACTGAGATCAAGTAAGCAAGTTTTAACTCTTAATTTTCCAGTTGAGTTTTCCCTTATAATAGTAACAAACAAGTTACATAAGTTTTGTCAAGGCCATGTTTTATCATTGTTGCTGATGTCTTTAGATCTGAAGCACAGCTATTTTAATCAATATCCACTAATTCCACTTCAAAAATGAGTTTTGCATTTGGTGGAATTCTGTTGAAAAAGTTAAGGTCAATTTGATAAAAAAGTACTTCTCCTGTACCTTCAGTAATCTTAGTCTAAACGTAGAATTGTAAACACTGGTTATAAGTTATCAACTCCAAATGAAGAGCTTTGTAGTTCAATTATGTGCTTATATAAGCCTAGAGGTTCCTAAAAAGGTTTTCAATGATGAAAAGGGATTGTAAATCATGTATATAAAACTTGTCTAGATATGCTTGGCTCAGACCAGGATCCTCCTTACCTGGATGCCCAACTAGTATTCCCAAATTACTCATCACTTAATGAAGACTGCTACTAAATATTCAAAAAGGAAAATAAAAGCCATAGTGGGTAAATAACACTGTATGAAATCAAATTTTGTAGGAGGTTGTGTGTGTGTGTGTGTGTGTGTGTGTGTATATGTATAAAATGAACTTAAGGTAAGTTCAGAGAAGGGAGAATGTGATTTATGTGCATCAGATTGGTTGAGATGCTCCACATGGGAGAAAGGTAGCCCATAGTTAGCCCTCTGATTCTGATAGGAATATAATAGTTTTCTTCTTAGCCTAAATAAATTGAACTGACAAGACTACTGAGAAACTTTATAGTCTCCTCCTCACCCCCAATATTGTGCAACAAGAGTGGAACCAACAGCAGCTACAGATCACTTTTCTACTTAGCTGTTGGTCTGGTCTCATCTAAATGGTCTAGAGTTGTTGCCCACCCGCCCCTTAATGTTCACAATCGGGACCTGTCAGAATTACTGTCATCAGTAATAAATGCTTAATAACACGATGTTGGTCCCATGGTGTCCTTCATTTTACAACTAGTAATCTCTAACATGTGCACCACTTCTTAGCTTTACTTATCTGAAATGACACTGTAGCATAAAATTACCATGAGTTATAGCTGAATCCTTCAGTTTATGCATTGGGCATTTTTAACTTCTAACAGTTTTTTTTAAATATTAAGAATTGCCTTTCAAAGGTGAAAGCTTAAACTTCATAGTTAAGTCTCAAAAACAAAGAGCCAGAATAAGAAAATGAAGATTCCACATTATAAGCTTGAGTACTTTGTTCCAATAGACAATACTAACTGTTACCTATATTGGAAGTCTTGACACATTATCACACCTCAGTAGCAAGAAGCTAGTCTAGACAGATTTTCTGATGAGCTTATCCTACACAGCAGCTTCCACACCTGGAGGCTAACGAGACACTAGCTTCCAAATCGGATGCTTTGTTTTTCTTTAATTATGAAAGAGGGAAAAAAGGATACTTGGCATCAGGCTGTCCTTTCTTACCATAAGCCCATTCTGGTTCAATCTCCAGTCGAGCCTTTTCTCCTTTACTCATAGTCAAGAGTGCTTCATCCCACTAAAATCAAAAACAATAAATTTCCAAAAAATACATCCAATTACAGTCAACATTACATATATGCTCAAAGCATGCTGTTACTGGATTTCAGTGTATCTTAAGGTAATGAATATCTTCGGATGAGTTCTTTAGTTCCCTCAATGGAAAAAAAACATAAGGGTGCACTACAAAATTTTTTGATCTGATACTCAAACTCAAGTGATAAAATGTAAAAGTACTTCTGTAAACTTCACATGTCATATTAACATTATGGAAACCAGTTTGTTACTAGCATCAGCATAATTGCTACACTTTTATTGTATAGGATAGACTTGAGAGTTTATTTTTAGAGGGATAAACTCAGAAGTACTCTGAAGATCACCAAATTGTGATAGAGGAATCATGGGGGCTGGGAGCTGTGGCACAGTGAGTTAAAGCCCCAGCCTGCAGTGCCAGCATCCCTTATGGGCGCCGGTTCGAGTCCTGGCTGCTCCACTTCTGATCCAGCACTCTATGGCCTGGGAAAGCACTGGAAGGTGGCCCAAGTCCTTGGGCCCCTGCACCCATGTGAAAGACCTGGAAGAAGTTCCTGGTGTCGGATCAGCTAAGCTCTGGCCGTTGTAGCCATCTGGGGAGTAACCCCGCCCCACTGTGGCTCTACCTCTCTCTGTAACACGGTATTTCAAATAAATCTTTAAAAAAAAAAAAGTGGAATCATGATAGTAAATAAACTGTTAGAGCATTAATATCCAAAAGATGTAAAACTTTTCAGATGAATTATAATCAGCCTTCTGGCTAAGATCAAGTACAAATAAATGCTAAATACTTCTTGGTTACATCTTAATTTGTTCCAAATTTGGATCTTCCAGTTGCCAAAAACAGTTAAGTCAACATCTTTTAAGGATATAGATTATACTCCTGTTGTCTTATTACACTCCGTTGAAGTGCAACATTTAATATAAAGCTCAGGTGATAAAAATCTGTCACATCTAGAAATTAACATGGTAGAAGGGAAGAAATTGACCAATATGCAAGTAATTTACAGAAAAGCAGCTCAACCTGATATATAATTGCTATCAACCTGAAAAAAGCAGGTAGCAGTCAAAGTATCTAAACCTGCAGATTCAAGGTGTTTTTATTTTCTGTTTGAGGTTCTGCATATATCGGGACTTAACCACAGGATAAAGAGGATTCTTATAGTCGGACTTAAAAACAAGCATTTCAGTTATCAATGCTTGATGTTCTGGATAATTACTAAAACAAGCAATGGAGAGGTCCTAGCAGGAAAACATTAGCTGTTAGTCCTCTTTTTTTTCTCCTTTTGTCTAACTTCTCTTAAGTTTTCTTTTATAATCTCATGTAAGGATGGGTAAAAAAGATGCTTCTGGTGTGAGCCTAGGCTGAGGTGTGAGAAGTCTACAGAAACAAAATTGCTTCTATTAGTAACATCAACCTAACAGATACTTTACCTTTCTCCATCATAGGTACATAAGTGATACAACAGCTAAATAATACTTTATAAGAAACTTAAAAGACAAATTTAGATGCCATTCTGAAAAAGAATTACTTTATGGAGAAAAATAAAAGGCATGGACATGGAAAGAACTAATACTTAAATTCCTCTTATATTCTGATTGTTATTCTCATTTAATATTGTAAAAACTTGACATAGGTAGTACTGCCCTTCTTTTTTTAGATGGGAAACTGAGATCTAGGAAATACAGCACCCAGTCTGTTAGGCTTTGAAGACTTTTCATTATATCCCATCCTATACTCTTACCCCAAGCATCATAACTCAAGTACCAGGTACCAGAAAATTTACCTACTTATGGTAACTTTTTACTTACTCCTCTGATAACTTTGCCTACTCCAACCTTAAAACTTAAAGGCTTGGCATTTTTCTTCTTCTTTGAACCTGTAAAACAAATTTCCTTATAATTAATGATATACTCTTTATTAAGAAATTAAGTTCCAAATGTTAAAAACTCAGTGGTCTAATTGATTTCAGAATTGCAATACTTTGCACCTGGAAATAAATAAGGGGTCAGTGTGTTGTGGCTTGCTACACCTATTATGAGTGCCTGTTCTGGCTATTCCACTTCTATTCAGCTCCCTGCTAATGTGCATGGGAAAGCAGTGGATGATGACCTTCGTGTTCGATCCCTTGCCTCCCACATGGGAGACCTTGAAGGAGTTCCAGGCTCCTAGCTGTGGCCATTTTGGGGGTGAACTAGCAGTTAGATCTCTATCCCACTGCCTCCCTCCCTTCTTCCCTAACCCTCTCCCTTTCTCCCTTCCTCCCTTCTGTCACTCTGCTTGTGAAATAAATCTTTAAAAAGGAAATCAGAATGTGGAAAGCTAGATAACTCCTGAAAATTCTAGAAGTAAAACGGTCAATGGTGGAAGGTTAGGACTACCAAAATGGTGCAGTATTGTGCCTTTTATATCAAAAGGTTTGACTATGGCTTGTCCCAACCAAAACCCATGTTGAGGCTCAGTCCCCACTGTGGCACTGTAACAAGCAATTAGGTTGTTCATTAAGATGCATTAATACTTTTTCTGATGAGACTGAGTTCTTAACCTTGAGGGACTGGATCAGCTCTATCAACCCCATGCACATGTCATCTCCTTCACATGTGCCCCTGGCTTGCTTTTCCAATTTTGCACCACACATGGAGGAGTACACGTTCCTCACTAGGAAACCCAAACATGCACAAGCCATGTTCCTGAACTTCTAGAACAAAGACCCAAAATAAACCTCGTTTGTAACTTATCCCATCAGGTGTTCTGTTATAGCATCAGGTAATGGACCAAAATAGACATTCACCAAATTTATAATAAAATTCTTTGTTTTCTGCTTTCCAAAGACCAAGAGATCTTTAGCCAGCCAGTAACAGGTGAACTGAACATCTTGTGCAAGTAAACCATAGGTGCAAAATGCATCTGGGAAAAAGTGACAGCCAACAAAATCCACACAAATATTTTTCAATGTCTTAAGCCCAAAATAGAATATATTACATTTAGACTTACTTGTTTGAATATTAGTATCAAAAACAGTCCCATCCTGTAGTGTTCCTGTGTACCAGCAATGAACAACATCTCCCTTTTTTGGAAAGTTGGTTTTATCTCCCTTTTTTAGGACAGATTTTGTGTATTTTGGTGGACCCTTAAAAAAAGAAACCACAAAATCCAAGAACTATTAATTCATGTCCTTTCAGAACAGTGACAATACCTACTAAGTTACCTAAAAAAAAAAAATCTGGAAAATGAAATCAAGTTTCATTTAGCACAAAAAATGTCACTTATGTATATGTGAGACCTTCAGAAAGTTCACAGAAAATGAATATTATGGTTTGAAAAACGATGGTAGGGGCTAACATTGTGGTGTAGCAGGTTAAGTGGCTACCTGCCATGCCAGCATCCCAACTGAGCACTGGTTCAAGTCCCCATTGCTCCACTTTGGATCCAGCTCCCTGCTAATGTGCCTGGGAAAGCAGCTGAAGATGGTGCAAGTGCTTGGAACTCTATACCCACATGGGAGACCTGGATAAAGTTCCTTGCTTCCTGCCTGGCCCAGCCCTGGCTGTTGGGGCCATTTAGCAAATGAACCAGTGGATGGAAGACCTCTGACTCTCCCTCTCTCTAACGCTGCCTTTCAAATAAATAATTCTTAACAACAAAAAAAAGATGCTAGAATTTTAAAAACTTATGCACCAAAATCAACAATTCTATTTTTGTACATTTTCATAGATTTTAGTTGTTTCAACAGCAATAATTGATGTCACTTTTTATTTTATATACAAGTCTTTTTTTTTTTTTTTTTTTTTTTTTTTGACAGGCAGAGTTGACAGAGAGACACAGAGGAAGGTCTTCCTTTTTCCATTGGTTCACCCCCCAAATGGCTGCCACAGCTAGCGTGCTCCGGCCAGTGCGCTGTGCTGATCTGAACCCAGGAGCCAGGTGCTTCCTCCTGGTCTCCCATGCGGGTGCAGGGCACAAGCACTTGGGCCATCCTCCACTGCCTTTCCGGGCCAGAGCAGAGAGCTGGACTGGAAGAGGAGCAACCGGGACAGAATCCGGCACCCCAACCAAGACTAGAACCTGGGGTGCCGGCACCACAGGTGGAGGATTATTTCAAAGGCAGAGTCAGAGTGAGAGAGATTGACATCTTCCATCCTGCTAGTTCACAAATCAGCACAACAGCTAGGGCGTGGTCAGGCTGAAGACAGGAGCCAGAATTCCATTTGGGTCTTTCCCATGGCAGTAGTGACTCAAGTACTCAAGCCATCATAAACTGCTTCCTAGACACATTAGGAGGGAGCTGGATCAGCAGTGAGGTAGTTAGGAACTGAAATAGCACTCTAATATGGGATGCAGGAGTCTCAGGCGATGCTTAACCCACAGTACCACAATGCTGGCCCTATATTATATACAATTAAAATTAATACAGTGATATTGACTTTGTCCCTGAATTTGAAAGTTTATTCATACAATGAATGACATTACCCACTAAAATTTGTGAAGAGAAAATATGTAGAACAAAGAAGGTGCGGAAGGTATTTGTAGAACAAAGGATTGTCAGTTTTTTTTTTTTTTTAAAGACTTATTCATTCATTTATTTATTGAAAGGCAGGGCTACAGAGATGAAGAGAAAGAGAGAGATCTCCCATCCACTGGCTCGACTTCCTAAATGGCTGCCAGCAGCCAGGTCTGGGTGTAGCCAAAGTCAGGAGCCAGGAATTCCATCTGTATCTTCCACATGGGTAGCAGAAGCTCACTTATGGGCCATCTTCCGCTGCCTTCCCAGGCATATTAGCAGGAAGCTAGATCACAAGCAGAGTAGCAGGGAGTGGAACAGGTGCTCCAACATCGGATGTTGGTGTGGTATGAGTGGCTTAACTTGCCGGGCCACAGTGCCAGCTTCTATCAGTTTTTCAAAGATGAGAGTACTGCTCTACAAGCTAATCTAGTCAATGGTAATTCATATACAGGGAGATTTCAAAAAGTTCATGGAAAAATGGAATAAAAATGTAGGCTTCATGGAAACTTGAAATCCAGAAGTTTTACAAAAATACAGCAGTCCCTTATATGCATGGATTTGAAAACTTTTTGTACCAAAATAAACTTATTTTTTGAAGTACCCAATGTATGTGAGGAAAATAGAAGATAACCTGCTAAGGTTAAGACACTATGTGGGTCACCGACATTGTGAGCTTGAATCCAGCTCTGATCTTGATTCCAGGCTCGTGTTAATGCACACCTTGAGAACAGAGTGATGGCTCAAGTGGTTGAGTCCCTGCCACTCACATGGGAGACCTGGATTGAGTTTCTGGCTCCTGGTTTCAGTCTGGCCCAGGTCTGGATGTTGCAGGCATTTGGGGACAAAACCAGATGAGATATCTCTTTCAAATAAATAATTTTTATAAAAACCTCAGGGAGTTAAAAAGTTTAAGTAACTGTAAACATATCCTTTTTTTCCTAAATCTATTTGGTTTCTGAGATCATACAGTGAAGGATCTACATTATCCAAATCTGTAATTAGTTCTCAAATTTCATAAACCACCAAGAGTTTGTGTGCATATCAAGGATTTGAAACCTATTTGGTTCTTAAGTTCAATAAGCCAAAGTACTAATGTGGGGAGCAATTCGGACTATACTGTTACTGGAATTAGGACTTATTCTATGCATCTGCTCTCCCACAATATGGCGCTGGGAGAGAAGTAAACAGCTTCCGCACAGCTGCCTCCAGTTCAACCAATTAACTGTAGGACTTGCTCCTGATTGGAGAGCAGCGTACTCGGCGTGTGGGCAGCCGAGTTGGGATTGGCGGAGGAGGACTATAAAGGAGGAGAGAGACGGCATGCACCAGGAACATCTATGGGGAACATCTAAGGGAACCCGTGCAGCCCCCGAGAAGAGCCGGCCGGCGGTGTGCCGCTCCCCTGCGGAAGTGGGGAATGCGGCCAGGGGGAACTGCCCTTCCACGGAGGTGGAAGGGATAGTAGCCAACCCGGGAAGAACCAGCAGCAAACCCGGGGAGGGCCGAGCAGACGAAAGAACAGCGCAGGGTCCTGTGTTGCTCCTCCACGAAGAGGGGGAGCGACATACTAATAGTGTTTTTTCTTCCATATCTTACATTTCTAAGGTCAAACATGCACACTGTTTTCAATTTATTTCCCTAGTTTAGGATTTTATCACTTTCAGAAACTTCTAGGTAGGGTTGGTGTGTGGCACAGCAGGTTAAGCTGACATCTGTGATGCCAATATCCCATATGGGTGCTGATTTGAGCCCCTACTGCTCCACTCTGATCCAGGTCTCTGCTAATGTACCCGGGAAAGCATCAAAGATGGCCTGAGTGCTTTGGCCCCTACCAGCCAAGGGTGAGACCCAGATGAAGCTCCTGGCTTGGGCCTGACCTAGTTCTGGTCATTACAGCCATTAGGGGAGTGACCCAGAAAATAAAGCTCTCTTGCCTTTCAAAAAAAAAAAAAAACCAACACCTGATCTTTCAAACCGTCTACCCATTTGACAAAGATTTTTGACCAAACTCTAGCAAGGATCCTCTGAGCTCCCATCTTGATTAGGCCTCAGTCTCAGCCTATTAAAACTTAAACAACAGCTCAAGGTCTTCTTCCTAGGATGATCCTATTCCTCCTTTAAGTACCTGCCTGAGAAAACTCAAGGCTGCCTAAAGAAATTCACTGCTGATTCTAGCCAAGAACAGAAGACAGGGACCCTGTTTCTCAGCTCTGTGGGAGGGCTTGAGCATAACTTTGTTAAGTACCTGTTAGTCTATTAGCAAACTCAAATGGGTTTCATATGAACAAGTTCCTGGATCCAGCCCTGATTTGGGGAGTGAAAGACAGGATGGAAAATCTTTCTCTTTCAAATAAAATGAAAAAAATAAAAAATATAAGGGCAGGTGTTTGGCATAGTGGTTTAAAACACTCCTTGTGACATCTGTATCCCACATTGGAGTGAATGAGTTCAAGTTCTAACTCTGCTCTGGATTCCAATTTTCTGCTAATGCACATCCTAGAAGGTATCAAGTGATGGCGCAAGTAGCCACCCACATGGGAGACACGGGTTGAATTCCAGGCTCCTGACTTTGGCTGGTCCAGTTCTGGCTGCTGGAGGCATATGAGACTGAATTAGCAGGTTGGAGATCTGTGTCTCTCTTTCAAATTAAATGAATATTCTAAAAAAAATTAAAGATTATTGCTGATATTAAGGCTGCTAGCAATGAGTGAGCTTAGTTGGTAAGCTTTAAGAAATGGCAAGATTTAAAAATTCAGCTATGCTAAGGCTGCTCTTAGTAACTGTCCTTAGGTTTACTAAGGCTGTCCATTTGTAGAAATGATTACCTGGTTCTTTAACTTTTGTATCAAAATATAGCCTGGGTTGGGTAAGATAGAAGAACCCACATCCTGCAGTCAGACCTGGATTAGTCTATTGGCAGGGACACCATGTGCATTGAAAAAGCTAAAAATATTTAAATAGGAAATTTCTTTCACTCAGGCCAAATTGGCTATACAATCAGGATCTTAAAATAGCTTTGAAAGCTCAGAAGGTCTGGCCAGCCACGCAGGCTATATTAAATACAAAGCAGAAGTTTGTCATGGTGTAGGCTTCTAACTTAATGTAAAGAATTAGTCTTAGGGGCTTATTTCCCTCCCAGCACACCTAAGAGAAATGGTCTTTGACTTATTGAACTATTCCTCACAATGAGAAACCAGTGCTGTATAGCAAACAGTATTCCTGAATTCACATCATGAGTAACAAAATAAGAAAGTATTATATACAAACCTCATCCGGAGTCTCTTCAGATTTGGTTTCTTTGGGTTTATCTTCATTAAGCTTCACATTTTTCACTTGCTCAGACACTTTAGTTACATTTTCAGAACCCTTGAAACGCTGAAAGGAAAATGTTCTAACATACTCAGTACAATCTAAAAACTAGAAAGGACTTCTAGATTCTCAGCCGCCCAATTAAATGAACATCTGTACAATGAATATAGGTTATGTAACTCAAAGGTAAATGACTGGTATAAGAACACTGCCAAAGGACAAAGAATCGTATTAAACACTTTAATCAATAAATTATGAAAATAAATGAATAAATTATGACCCTCAGGCCAGCTTACAATGTAAGTTCTGAAATGAGAATCACGGCCTTTAGAAAGGCTGACAGAGAGACATGGAAGTATTCAAACAACTCCTTAATAAAGTTTGTTTTCTGTGAAAGATGGTCATTTCATTGTGATCAAATATTGGAGAATTTGTGTTGTTTTTTTTTTTTTTTGACAGGCAGAGTGGATAGTGAGCAAGAAAGACAGAGAGAAAGGTCTTCCTTTTGCCGTTGGTTCACCCTCCAATGGCCGCTGCGGCTGGCGCACTGCGCTGATCCGAAGCCAGGAGCCAGGTACTTCTCCTGGTCTCCCATGGGGTGCAGGGCCCAAATCCTTGGGCCATCCTCCACTGCACTCCCGGGCCACAGCAGAGAGCTGGCCTGGAAGAGGGGCAACCGGGCAGAATCTGGTGCCCCGACCGGGACTAGAACCCGGTGTGCCGGGGCCGCTAGGTGGAGGATTAGCCTATTGAGCCGCGGTGCCGGCCTAGAGAATTTCTTAAAATTTGCCTTTCTAAGGCTCAACTTATAACTGAAGCAGACTTTAAATTCATTAATGAAATGGGACTTTACAGTTTTTGTATCACATTTAATATGCAGTGGAATATGGTCATCCTGCATTCTAATGGATTTATAACTTCACAGCATTTGCTTTCTCAATTTAAGCTACTAAAAAATTACCTTTAAAAATCTGATCCATTTCAAAATACCAAAATATTCTGCCATGTTGTATACTAGGCCTTTTAGATTTGACAGCTAGTCCACTTATAATTAAGAAAAACTGCAGAGTCATTGTAACATAGTCTGCAAATAAATGCATTTAAAGTTCTAAAATGTTGTTTTGCTGATGGAATGAAATAATACTCACCTTAGTTTCAAAAAGATGGTTGTAGGCTGTAACCAAATGGTCCTTGTTAGCTGTCTTGGCTACATTTTTAATGTTTCCTAATAATTTATGTTCTGCAAGAAACTACAAAAGCAAAAATCTGGTTAGTCAAAAATAATTTCAATTAAAAAATGACCTTTTAATGTTAGCAGTTATGTTTTCTAATAGTACTACTAATGCAGAATGAAATAAACACTGTATTTTTACCATACTTCAATACAAAAAAATTTTCATTTTTTTTAAATTGAGTATTTCTAAGAATTATTCATAAGACTAGAACTGTATGAAGTACTTTGCATGGGAGACAGTCCTTCATCCTAACCTTTTTCCATGGCAGAACTCACAGAAAAGAACAATTAAACAGGAAGCACGCTGTGGTGACTGCAGACAGGTGCTTACAGAAGGCTGCGTGGCACTGCCCTTGGTGCCTCCAGTCACATTGGACATCCACCACTCACCAGGCAAGAGCTATGGCGAACACAGCATTTGTAGGCGTGGAGTCATATTACCCTGGCTAACATCCTAGCTGTCTGACCTGAGACAAGGGACCACGGTAACAATTTCTTTTCAAATATAAGACAGCCAAGTTGGCAGATACTTCAACTAAATACCAAGCCACAATATATTCATCTCAAAATCATGGAACATAAGGATTTTGGTAACTTTTCTGTTTCTTATTTTATTCTGCTCCCTTTTCTTCCTTGTAGGCTTTGCTTGATTCCTTATTTGGTTACTTTCTCAGAGCTGTCCTTGGGATCTTCTAAACTTTTTGATAAAACAGTTCTCTAAACTAGCATGACTGTATTTTTTCCCTTTGTTTTCTGTGTCCCCCTCTTAGAGAAATGTTCTATATGATAAAGGCTGATTGGAGAAAGGAGGTAATAGTTGATTAAATAAAATTTATCTAGCAGTCTGGTGATTTCTCTAGGTTTCCAGAAGAATATCTGAAATACCAACATCTCTGCTATATTATGAACAATAAAATGGTTAGGAAATGTTTATGTATGTGAATGATCACTGGGAAATATGCGTTTAAATGATTACTGTTAAAAACTTAATTTTTTTTTTATAATCCAAGCCTCTTGAAATTGTCCCATGCTGGGACATTCCACTTGGGATGATTTGTCTTTATAAGCATTTGATGAAAGCGGTACTGAGCCATTCAATGTTAATGATAATGTCTATCCTTTTGTTTCAACAGAAATACGAATTGGCTTAAGATAAAATAATCCCATCTTTCTTTTTCACCCTACATACCCAAACACTGAGAATAAGTGTTCTTCTAAGTATGTTGTATATTTACTGCATAAATCTAAGGTGCTGAGACCTGGGCAGTTATTCATGTGTAAAGAATTGAAAGAATCCCCGCAGAAGAATCCAGAAACAATTTTAAAATGCAAGTTTAGAATTAAAAAAAAAAAACTGTAAAGACTGCAGGCTGCTGCTTCCATTTCTGACAAGTGGAGGAAGCTAAGCACACACCAAAGTGTACAGTAGGGCAGCAATTTAAGAGAGGCGTGAATGATCTTTATTCCTGAAGGACAAACAAGCCAGGTCTGACAAAAATAACTTGTGACTACAGATAGGTACTCAAGATGGAGACTATGCTGAAAAATGCAGGGCAAACGCTATGAAGAATGACAAATAAATTTCTTGATCTGTTCGTTTTTAACAATGAAGGACCACCGTACAAAAGAAATGTGCAAATAAGTCCCCTAAGTAAAAAAGGGTGAAAAGGTCATTTTAAGCGTTAACATTTAAAAACAAAAAGTAAAAACAAAGCAAAAAAAACTACAATCTACTGGTTTTTGAAAACCACACGCATTCATCGCCAGTACTCAGTAAACTGGTGCAACATGTAAGTTGTCAACACTGTTCCCAGGCAGATCTTCGTATCCTTTCCCGTCTCCCCGGTAGACCGGGGTTTCATTCAAACCCAGATTCCTGCCCCCCACCCCGCCTCAACCCCGCGTAGCTCGGGGTTTCTTTCTGCCTGACCTCCGCCCCCACTAAGAGATCCCCGCAGTGGGGCTCAAATTCTACGACTGCAGCCTCCAGGCCCCGGGAAATCAATCTGCGGCCCTCCCGACAAGGCCCGGCCGGAGGGGCGTGAGCGCGGGGCCGGGGCCCACGAGGCCGCCGCGGCCTTCCAGACCACCGGCCACTGGAGGGCGAGGGCGGGGGCACTGAGGAATACGGAATGTATGGGCATCTCCGGGGGGGTGAAGCCTCCCGCAGCCGCACTAGCCCGGCCGCCCCGCCGCCTCTGGTACCGAATCTGAACCGTGATCCTGCAGAAACTTGATAATGTCCTTCTTGGGCAGCTGCTCGCTGCGCAGCTGCTCCACGGTCCACGCCCGCTGCGGAACGGCCGCCGCCATCTTCCCCCGCTGCCTCAGCTTCACTGAGCCAGCCCGCCTCGGTTTGGCATCGCCCCGCCCCTTTGTGGGCGTGGCGAGGACGCCTCACGCGCTCGAGGGGCGGGGCCGCTGCGCTCCCAGATGGGATTGGCGCTGGCCCTTGAGCGACGTCCAGGGTGCGCTGAGCGCTGCTTTGTTGAGTCCGTGCAGAAAACCTTCGGGGGTGGCTTGCTACCCTGAAACCTCAAGTCGACGTCCGCTCTTAGATCCCTTGTGAGGCTACCTCTGAGGGTAGTGAAATGTACCAGTAATTACCCACGCCTCTTTATTCCCTAGGGCCTGCTGCGCCTTTAAAGGTTTATAACCTGTTTAACGAAATAAAGCAGCAAGATTCCTGATCTTTACTTCTAGCCTAGAAATTCATGCCTAGATTGGTTAAGTCCTTGTCCGTCAAAACAACCCATATCCAACTATTTGGCTTTTGAAGCTCCCGCAAATGAAACAAACGGCCCCTCCTCAAACACGAGGAACTAAGAGCAAGTCTGAGGTGCGCTAACGCTGCTGCTGCTGCTGCTGCTGCTGCGGATTATTAGGGCTCCATGTGTTCCCATTTTGCCTCAATGCACGAGAGAACACACTTACAGACGCTATTCAGAGTCTTGCAGTTTAGAGCGGAGACGCCGACAATCGTATCCGAGCCTCCTCTGTAACAGAACTGTAATAATGGGACATCAGAACGCCTTGCCTTCTCTTCTAACATCACAGAACCAGCGCACACTCACGTCCCTTTAAACAATAAAAATTTCAAACTGTTGGTTGCCACTCAACACGGTGAAAACTACTTGGCTTTTCTTAGCCTAGATAAAGTAATGACAAAGCGTATCATTTGTTTTCACTTCATCTTCTGACTGAAAAAAAACACAAGGAATAAGGTGTGTTCGAAGTTCAATGACGTTAACTTTACAAAATAACAGGTATTCTGCTGTCCTCGGAACCTCAACGTTAGTTATTTCATCTTTATAAGTGATCGCCGGTTAGCAATGCCGCCCAGACACACCTAATCATGAAAACGGAACTCAAATTTAGAGCAATAAAAAGAAACTGTCACGGGGAACAAATTTAGAGTGACTCCTTAGCAATGCGCATGCGTCTCTGGGGCGCCGCAAGGATTTCCGGGAAGCCTGCCAATCATATTCCCACCGCGAACTCCATGGCGGCATTTTCGACTTAATAAATTGCCTGCAACCCCGCCCTCCCGTTCCAGAGTTTCGTGCGAAAAGTCTCATGGAGGAAGCAACCGTGGCAGTTCAACTGTCGCAGCTGCCGTTGTCAGAGAGAAACTTCTGGTGGTGGTCGACCTGATGAGCGGACGGCAAAGAACTCTTTTCCAGACGTGGGGCTCGAGCGTTTCCCGATCCGCTGGGGCTCCGGGCTGCAGCTCCAGAACCGAGCGGCCTCAGAGCCCCGGCAGCTCCGAGACGCCTCTGCCTGCAGCGGCAGAAGCTCAGCCTGATTCCGACGATGATGTGTTGCTGGTTGCAGCGTACGAGGCTGAGCGACAGCTGAGTCTAGAGAATGGCGGGTTTTGCTACTCGGCGGGTGCCCTGTGGATTTACCCTACCAATTGCCCCGTGCGGGACTACCAGCTGCACATTTCCCGGACTGCTCTGTTCTGCAACACGCTGGTGTGTCTGCCTACCGGGCTGGGAAAGACCTTTATTGCCGCCGTGGTCATGTACAATTTCTACCGCTGGTTCCCCTCCGGCAAGGTGGTTTTCATGGCTCCCACAAAACCGCTAGTGACACAGCAGATCGAGGCTTGCTACCAGGTGATGGGCATCCCGCAGTCACACATGGCCGAAATGACAGGTATGTTATTGAGAGCGGGGGTGATTGGAAATTAAGGGCTGAGTGCCCAGGGAGAGCAGGCATTCAGTGGAAACAGAGCTACAGGACTTCCTGACCCTTGTTCCCAAATCACAGTATCTTAAATCTCCCTTAAACGGCATTCTATCATATCAAGTTAAACAATAACGAATAGGGTTACTGTGTCCAGTTTTCAGAGAATCCCTGGAGCTTGTTCAGGGTGTTTTGAGGCAATTACTTGTGTGTATCTCATGGATCACAAACCATGATCTTTCCTGACATTTTTGCCTGGATTGATTTCCCAGTTGAAGAATTTGCTTCTCTTCAAGTATTGTAACATGTTCTAGGAATTCCCTAGAGACAAATCATCTATTTGTGGTCCTAGAAAAGAGCTTTTTTTTTTTTTTTTTTTTTCGGACCACACCAGAGATTTAAAATGTAGCATTCCAATGGATTACCAAAACTTTCTCCAAAGCCTGTATGCATTCTGAAACTAGGCCAGGCTGTCTATATTTTATGGTCTGAAGTTTACAGTGAAGAATGTCAACATTTGTTTACAGGGTCCACTCAAGTTTTCACCAGGAAAGAAGTGTGGTGCAGTAAGAGAGTCCTTTTTCTTACACCTCAAGTCATGGTAAATGACCTTTCTAGAGGAACTTGTCCTGCTGCTGAGATAAAGTGTCTAGTGATTGATGAAGCTCATAAAGCTCTTGGAAACTATGCTTATTGCCAGGTAATAATTTTGTTCAATGGTATTTTGTAGTGTAACCATATCATATTGTTAAGTATTTTAAGGAATAGTTATTAGTGGTGGAAGTTATTATTGTTATAGAAAACCCAAATCTATAATCTTGGAACAGATAGTGATAGGAAGTACTTTCCTTCACCCATGTTTTCACTTTTTTTTTTTATCATAACAAGATCATTAGTGTAATTTATGTATCATGAGTGCCTGTTCAGGACTGGGGCTGTGATTGGATTTAGATGGATGCTGTTATCTTTGGAAGATAATAATCAAAGACTGATAATTATATGCAGTGCTGTTGCTTGGGAACTGGGTAAACTGTGTTACAGGAATTAAATGATAATATGTATGGAGCATAGCTAACATATCACCTTTCATTTGAGTACTACAGGAATATAAAGCATAAAAGAGAAGCGGTGGGATGTGGTTATAGAGCTCATTCATCTCTTTGCACTGAATGAGTTTGACTCTTGTGTTAAGGGTGACTTGGCCTCTTCTATTCTACTTAAGAGTCAAGTCATGAAGGCGTTTGTGTTTTATACTTAACAGTTTGAATGCACTTTGTAGGCCATAGGGGATATTGTTGCCCAAGACTCATTAAAAATGTTTAGCTGGGTGATACTTAAGATTTAAAAGACAAAAGAGGGAAGAAGACTTTTTTTTTTTTTTTTTTAAAAGAGTACCTCATAACGAATAGGAAGATTGATTGTATAATGATTGCTAGGTTCCTGGCTTGGAAAGTTGTGAAAATATCAGAATTTGGAAACAGAATTGGGGAGTATGGAAAGATAGTGTAGTTTTAGTTGTACTTAGTTTGAAGTTTCTGAAGAATCCAGCTGAAGATGTCCATTATGCAATAAATGATGGAGATATGGATCTCCGTGTAGAGACTCTTCAACGGACATGCTGGTTTAGAAATCGTCAGTATATATGAGTAAGTGGTAGTTAAAACTATAATAACTGGTGATATTAGGAAGAACATGTAAAGTAAATAGAAACGGGAAAATTGATTTAATTTAATGCAGAAACATAAATTTCACTGCCAAATTGTGAATTTGTAAATTTGTAAAATAGTTTCCTGGCGAACTCTTTAAGTGTTGTATTATATCTCTGTGATAGAATTGTCATCTTTCTTTTTTTCAAGATTTTATTTATTTATTTGAGAGGCAGAATTACAGACATGCAGAAGCAGTGAGAGAGAGAAAGAGAAAGGTCTTCCATCTGCTGGTTCACTCCCCAGATGGCCACAAACGGCCAGAGCTGCGCTGATCTGAAGCCAGAGTCCAAGAGCTTCTTCTGAGTCCCCCATGCGGTTGTAGAGGCCCAAGGAATTGGGCCACCTTCTACTGCTTTTCCAGGCCATGGCAGAGAGCTGGATCGGAAGTGGTGCAGCCAGGACTCAAACTGGCACTCATGTGGCATGCAGGCGGCGGCTTTACCTGCTACACCACAGCGTTGGCCCTGTCATCTTTTCTTATAGTTGATTTTTTTTTTTTTTTTGACAGGCAGAGTGGACAGTGAGAGAGAGAGAGAGAGAGAAAGGTCTTCCTTTTCCATTGGTTCACCCCACAATGGTTGCTGCGGCCAGCACGCTGCGCCGTTCCAAAGCCAGGAACCAGGTGCTTCTGGTTTCCCATGCTGGTGCAGGGCCCAAGGACCTGGGCAATCCTCCACTGCCTTCCTGGGCCACAGCAGAGAGCTGGACAGGAAGAGGAGCAACCGAGATCTTCTTAATTATACTCAGGAAATGAAGATATTCCATTTATTCATATCTTGCAAGTTAACATATAATAAGATTTCCACTTAATGGGGCCAGCGCTGTGGCGCAGTGGGTTAATGCCCTGGCCTGAAGAACCGGCATCCCATATGGGTGCTGGTTCTAGTCCTGGCTGCTCCACTTCCAATCTAACTCTGCTGTGGCCTGGGAAAGCAGTGGAAGATGGCCTAAGTCCTTGGGCCCCTGCACCCGTGTGGGAGACCCGGAAGAAGCTCCTGGCTTCGGATCGGCGCAGTTCCGGCCGTTGTGGCCAATAGGGGAGTGAACCATTGGATGGAAGACCTCTCTCTTTCTGTGCCTCTACTCTCTCTGTGTAACCCTGACTTTCGAATAAATAAATAAATCTTAAAAAAAAAAAAAAAAAAGATTTCCACTTGCACATTAGCAGGGTCTAGGAAAAGCAGCGGAAAATGGCCCAAGCGCTTGGGCCGTGCCACCCATGTGGGAAACCTGAATGAAACTCCTGGGTCAGCGCTAGCCATTGCAGCCATCTGGGGAGCGAACCAGCAGATGGAAGATCTCTTTTCTGTCTTTCTTTCTCTCTCTCTAAATCTGACTTTCAAGTAAATAAATAAATCTTTAAAAAAAATTCTACTTAAGTTTAACTATAATATCATGTGTTCATATGCAATCTTTATTATGCCCTGAAAAACTCCATAATACTTTTTAGTATTAATTAAAGTTCAGAATGAGTCTCATTGAATTTGTCTGCGATTTGGTTTGAAATTAGTGATTTTTGGATAATCTGGTTTTCTTGTTTAATTCCTGTATCTAATGTGAGAACCATGGGATACTGGGAACTGTTCTGCAACTCAATTTACAGGAGAGTCTCTTTTCCTTTGTATTGAGGCCTCAACTGAAGGGAAATAGGAGCTCTGGCAAATTAAATATGAATCATACTAGAAGTGAGCGTTGGGTTCAAGTTACAGAGAACAGAAAGGTATTTTGGTGTCGCTGAGGGAATGTTTCAGGACTTAAAAGTTAATTTTAAAAAATTATCTGAATTTAATCGCATTCTGTTTTGAATAAGTTTAAGAATTAGGAGCATTCTGCGTGAAATCTAATTTTCCTTAATATCTCCTAATTTTTTTTTCATTTCAAATCTAATTGCATATTCTTATTTAATTTTTTTCCTATTTTTGTTTGTTATGGGTTATCTTAATCTGACAAGTGTTCTTATAGATACAGCTGTAAGGCTAGTCTGTGACCAAAACAATGGAGAACAGACACTGACTTCCTCCATTTGATGCTGAAGTAGCCCTTGGGCATTGTGATTTGCCTCTGAATTAGGCCCTGACATTTTAGCTTTTTGTATAAAAGAAACCCTAAAATGTTCTTGATTGTTGCTGATCCTAAAACTAAATAATTGTTCCTTTAGATAACATCACTAGTGGTGGTTCTACTCACTGGGTTATTAATATGCTAGTTAAAGAATAATATAATAATAGATCATAGGTAATAGCTGATATAACAGAAGCACCATTATACTTGCATTAAACAGATGAAACTAAATGACTTTTTTTTTTTTTTTAAGGTTGTAAGGGAACTAGTCAGACATACAAATCACTTCAGAATCTTGGCTCTTAGTGCTACACCAGGTAGTGATATAAAGGTAAGTAAGATGTCTTTACATTTATTAACTTTCAAGAAAATAAGTTTTTTATGGGGTTTTTAGTCTCGTGTTTATCTGATTTGATGTTAGAACTACAACATGGCTCGCTTTTCTTCTGTGTTTGCAAGAATTTCTTTAAATTAATAGTTTTCAAACTGTAAGAATAGGTAAGAATCACCTCAAGCTGTTGGTTAAAAGGACTAAGTTTTTTTTAAAAGTTTTTTTCTTTTTTTATATTTATTTATTTTATTCGAAAAGCAGAGTTACAGAGAGAGAAAGTGAGAGATCTTCTGTCTGCTGGTTCACTCCCCCAATGGCTGCAACGGCCAGAGCTGGGTCAGTCCAAAGCCAGGAACCAGGAGCTTCTTCTGGGTCTCCCATGTGGGTGCAGGGGCCCAAGGATTAGGGCCATCTTCTGCTACGTTCCTGGGCGCGTTAGCCATGGAGCAGCCAGGACTCAAACTGACACCCATATGGGATGCTGGCAAGCAGGTGTCAGCTTAACATGCTGCGCCACAACACTGACCCCCTCAAATTTTTTTGTACAAAAATAAACTTATCTTTAACTCCCCTTTCCATGTGCTTTTAGAAGTACCAGCATATGTTTTTGCTACAGTTTCATACCCTTTCAAGAATTCCCTTTGTAAGCTTTAGTCCCCAAAATATATTCATATTATATACGTGGATTTAAATTTAAAATAATGTACTAATGTATTAATAAGTGTTTTGGTTTAGGCCTTATAAACCCTCATAAAGTATTTCCAAGATATATTTGTGTCCTTTAATAGCAATAATACTTCTCTGTGTTTTTCCCACCCCAAAAAAATTCAGTGTAAAGAAGTTTAGGACAGGGACCAACGCTATGGTACAGCCGGTAAAGCCACCACCTACAGTGCTGGCGTCCCATATGGGTGCCATTTTGTGTCCTTCTGCTCCACTTCTGATCCAGCTCTCTGCTGTGGCCTGGGAAAGCAGTAGAAGATGGCCCAAGTCCTTGGGCCCCTGCATCCTCATGGGAGACCCGGAAGAAGCTCGTGGCTCCTGGCTTCAGATTGGTACAGCTTTTGCCGTTGCGGCCATCTGGGGAGTGAACCAGCAGATGGAAGACACCTCTCTCTCTGTCTCTGTCTCTGTCTCTGTCTCTGTCTCTCTCTCTCTCTGCTTCTCCTTCTCTCTCTGTGTAACTCTTTCAAATAAATAAGTAAATCTAAAAAAAAAAAAAAAAAGTGTTGGCCAGGGAATCAGAAATCTTGGGTTTTAGATCTGGCTGTGCAATGAATTGTGTTTCACAGTGTTTTGGGAATTTCATTTGCTAATCTCAAACTTCAGTTTTGTCTGAAGATTTCATTTGGAAAGTGCTACTATTCATTTAAAGAATATGTTGGACATTTACTCATATTCTTGTTTCTTGAATGCTTGCCTTAAAAGGCTGTGTGGGGAAAAAATGTTTCAAAAACGTTTTCTCCCTACAGTATGAATTCTAGTGTACTTTAAAGTGGCTTGTCTTTCTTTTTCTACGTTTTTGATCATTAATAATATGAATTTCTAGTGCTTCTTTCAAAATTTTGATATTTTATTTGTTAGGTACTTAATTCAAAAATACTTAACCTGTAATATATTTTATGATCTTGATTATTTTTGCATAGGCTGTACAACAGGTTATTACTAACCTGCTGATTGGGCAGATCGAGCTTCGTTCTGAAGATTCTCCAGATATTTTGCCATACTCTCATGAAAGACGAGTTGAAAAGCTTGTTGTTCCCCTTGGAGAGGAACTTGCAGCCATTCAAAAGACATATATTCAGGCAAGCCATTTTTTTCACAGTTTAAGTTTTTGGTAAATGATCTGGTAATGTAGTTATTTCAGCTAACAGATTTTGGCTATCAGAATATATAGCTATCTCATTTTGCATAATTGATATGTTGAAAATTTCTTTGACATTAAATTTTGGAAGGGGCATATTTTAATGAACAAACTATTTTTTAAAGGGTTAATACAAAGGATGGAACAATGATAGCATTCTGCAGTTTAATATTCATATAAACACAGCAGAGGGCACAAAACAGAAGTGTATAGTTAAGTGAATTCACGAAGTGAACTTACTCATGACATGTGCTTGTATTCAGCTAGAAGTTTCTTTATAATGAAATATATTTTCACTACTTTTCTGCCCTGATCCCTTACGAAGTGATTTTGTCCACCTGGTGACATCTGACAATGTCTAACCGCATGGTTGTTGTAATGAGCAGGGAAGGGGAAGCAAAGAGTGGAGTGTGGAGTTACCACTATTGTCATCTGGCACCTGTGATATAGGCCAGGAATCTGCTAAACATATTATAATGGACAAGACACCTAGTTCACAAGAAAAATTACCTGGCTCTGATGTTAATAGAGAAATTTAATTTGAGAAATTGCTTAGAGTTATCACTTTCCATGGGAGAGATTTGAGATCACCCTTTAATTTCCCATAGCTCACAATTAGTGTCAGGGTAGGAGAACAACATGTTCTCTCACATCATCATTGCCCTGGATTAAAGATGGCTGCAAATTCTTTGCCACTTTTCTCACTGAGAGATGGGATAAAATTTCCCTCCCCTGAATATGGAGTGGTGCCATGACTGACTCTAGCCAATAGAATGTGATAAGCCCCACAGTAGTATACAAAGAGAGAGAGATCTCCCATCGCTGATTCACTCTCCTAATGGCCACTGTGGCCCAAGCTGGGCTGTTCCTCTAGTTCTCCTTTGTTGTTTCAGGGGCCCAAGTACTTAGGCCATCCTCTGCTGCTTTCCCAGGCACACTAACAGAGACCTGGATCGGAAGTGGAGCACTCAGGACATGAACCATGGCCATATGGGATGCTGGCGCTACAGGAGGTGGCTTTACCTACTATGCCACAGTGCCAGCCCCATCATTCCATCATTTTTTTTTTTTTTTTTTTTTTTTTTTTTTTTTTTGACAGGCAGAGTGGACAGTGAGAGAGAGAGACAGAGAGAAAGGTCTTCCTTTGCCGTTGGTTCACCCTCCAATGGCCGCCGCAGCCGGCGTGCTGTGGCCGGCGCACCGCGCTGATCCGATGGCAGGAGCCAGGTGTTTATCCTGGTCTCCCATGGGGTGCAGGGCCCAAGCACTTGGGCCATCCTCCACTGCACTCCCTAGCCACAGCAGAGAGCTGGCCTGGAAGAGGGGCAACCGGGACTAGAACTGGGTGTACCGGTGCCGCAAGGCGGAGGATTAGCCTAGTGAGCCGTGGCCCCGGCCTTATTATTAATTCAACTCTTTTCATAGTTATAGACTAACAGGTATTCTATGAGTGACCATCCAATATTATTATTTGGTTGTTCAGATAGTTCTGTTACCAGTGAATGGCAGGGTTCTTGTCTTTGCGCAAGAAAGAATTCAGGCGTGAGAGAGTAAGTGGAAAGCAAATAGCAAGGTTTATTAGGGTAGGGGCATCCGTAAGAATGGATGGGCACCTCTCCAGACAGAACCTGAGAGAGAGTGCGCAGTTGCTCAGCCTGAGGGAGAGCGAGGTTACATGGTTGAGTGGAGAGAATACACCTGGGCAGGCCAGGCTGGTGGCTCAGCATAGAGGCAAAGGGCTGAATGCACAGTCTGGTTGAGGCTGGGGGTTTTTAAGGGGATGGTCTTGCCTCCCCACCTCTGCTCCTCTTGGAACAAAGGACTTTTTGGATGTAAATACAAAAAATTCCTCTCTGAGTTTTCCCCTGAAGTCATCAGACTGGGGGAAGCCTGGCTGGTGTTGCCCCTGGCGTTAAAGGAGCCTTAGAGGAAGGATGGTTAAAGGTAGAAGGGCAGGGCAGGATGCATATTTGAAATACAGATACTAGGCTGCACCTGGAAGATTATCAGGCAGGAGGGGCGGGGACCCCAACCTGGCAGGTTATTGGGTAGGAGGGACAGGGCAGGATGTAGATAGGTTATTGGGAAGACTTTGAGATGCATATGCTGGACATAGACGTCTTCTCTTTAGACCTTTGTCACACACACATAAGCTCATATCTGACTTCCTACCTAACAGTTCCAGCTTTGTCTTTTAGAAGCTCCTCAAGACAGCTCCTGTGCTCTACAGACATGTACTTTTGCTTGCATTTCCTAACTTGCTGATATCACAATATATTTTGCTCATCTGTGAATTTTCCTGAACTAGTCGTGGAATCTATCATTTCTCCAAAGACTCCTTATTCTTTGTATGCAAGAATGGTATTTGGTGGTGGTGGTGGTGGGGTGCCGGCACTGTGGTGCAGCGGGTTAAAGCCCTCTCCTGAAGCTCCAGCATCCCATATGGGCACCGATTCTAGTCCTGGCTGCTCCTCTTCCAATCCAGCTCTCTGCTATGGCCTGGGAAAGCAGTAGAAGATGGCCCAAGGCCTTGGGCCCCTGTACACACAGGGGAGACCCGGAAGAAGCTCCTGGCTTCAGATCTGCGCAGCTCCAGCTGTTGTGGCCATCTGGGGAATGAACCAGTGGATGGAAGACCTCTCTCTCTGTCTCTACTCTCTCTGTAACTCTGTCTTTAAAATAAATAAAAATAAATCTTTAAAAAAAAATAAGAATGGTATTTAGGGGCTGGAGTTGTGACATAGCAGGTAAAGCTGCCCTCTGCAGTGTTGGCTGCTGCTTCTGCACTTCCTTTCCAGCTCACTGCTAATGCTAATGGCCTGAGAAAGCAGTGGGAAATGGCCCAAGGGCTTGGGCCCTTATCACCCATAGGGGAAACCTGAATGAAGCTTCTGGTTTCAGCAGGGACTGAACCAGAGGATGGCAGAGCTCTCTCTGTGTCTCTCTTTCACTCTCTACCCCTCTATATCTCTTTCAAATACAAAAATAAATAATAAAAAAATATATATATATATAGAAGGAGAGAATGGTATTTAGAAGCCAGTGTTTGTATACTAGATTTGCTCATTTTTATTGTGGTGTCACTGTTTCTATGCTCTCTCAGTGACCTGTTTACATTCTTACCCACAATACCCACAGTATCAGAATAAGGAACACATAAAATAATGGTTGTTTAAATCTATGTTTAAGTAGTATTTTATATGGGAGTAGATAACCAAGACATTTGTTTATCCCTTAACCTATAATAAGTCTTTTTTAAAGAGAAGTTCACAGGGGTTGGTATGGTATCGCAGCAGTTTAAGCTCCCTCCTGAAATTCCAGCACCTCATATGGGCGCTAGTTCAAGTCCCAGCTACTCTACTTCCGATCCAGCTCTCTGATAATGTGCCTGGGAAAGCCATCCATGTGGGAGAGCCTGATGAAGCTACTGGCTCCTGGTTGGGGCCTGGCCCAGCCTTGACCATTGTAGCCATTTGGGGAGTGAACCAGTGGATGGAAGACAACTCTCTCTTTTTATCTCTCCATCTTAAGTATAAGTCTGCTGTTCAAATAGATTAAATCTATTAAAAACAAAGCTTCTAGGTTTTTTTTCTTGTTTTAAAATTATCTGTAACAAAATTCTAAATATTATTATGATATGGCAAAGTCTTCCTGATAACGATTTCTTAAATGCTTATCTAATTTGTCTTAATTAAAAATTATTCCATTAATAACTATAGAATCATAATTTATATGGTCATACATAATTAGAATTCAATTTTGTTGATATTTTTAAAGTGCTTCTTTAGACAGTGTGGTCAGCAAAGCTGAAGGGAGAAAAGATAAATGTACTAACCAGTCCTACTTTAGGAAATGAAAATTTAAATATCACATATTACTGTAGTAGGTGCATCTGAAGGTCTTTTTTTCTTTCAGCATGGCATCAAGCTCATTTCTGCTTCAGGGCCTTTTGTCTGCTGTTTCCTCTCTCTGGAGTTCATTGTTCTCAGAACCTCACATGGTAGACACCCATCATGATTCCCATGCCAATTCAGACATTACCTCCGCAAAGAGGCAGTCTTTGTTCACTTTATTTAAAAATAACCTTTTTTCTCTATTTAAAAATAACCTTTTTTCTCTCAAAGGGTTTATGGTGTGGCATATATTTGTTCCATATGGGTGTCAGTGGTCCAAGCCTTTGCGCCATTTTCCACTGCTTTTCCGAGGTGCATTGGCAGGGAGCTCGATGGGAAGTATAGCAGCCAGGACTTGAACTGGTGCCCATATGGGATGCCAGTGTCACAGGTGGTGGCTTTACCTGCTATGGCACAATGCCAGCTCCATATTTTAGATTCTTAAATACATTTATTGCCATGGAGACTATCTATCTTCTTGATTCACTTTATTTTTTGCCTCCTTCCATTGGGATCTAAACTATATGAGAGCAGTAGCTTCATTTGTCTTAGCCTTGATATTGCCAGCACTTGGAGCAATTCTATATACATTCTAGGTGCTAACTATTTGTTGAAAGAATGAGTCAATGAATGAAATTAAATTTACTTAAGGCATATCAATGTATTCAACAGTATGCAAATATTTAGTGAGGGCCTATATGCCAGATTCTGTTCTTGGTACTAAGGATGCAACAATGCACAAATCAAAGGCCTTCCTTTCATGATACTTAGATTATGATGTGTAGGTTGAGAAAGGCAGGAGTTAAGAAATAAACAGATAAAATGTATTCTTAAATTTTTTTTTTTAATTTATTTTGACAGAGTGTTAGACAGTGAGAGAGACAGAGAGAAAGGTCATCCTTCCATTGGTTCACCCCCAAAATGGCCGCTAAGGCTGGAGCTACGCCGATCCAAAGCCAGGAGCAGTTGCTTCTTCTCGGTCTCCCATGCGGGTGCAGGGGCCCAAGCACTTGGGCCATCCTCCACTGCCCTCCCGGGCCACAGCAGAGAGCTGGACTGGAAGAGGAGCAACCGGGACTAGAACCCGGCGCCCACAAGGGATGCTGGCGCCGCAGGCAGAGGATTAACCAAGAGAGGCATGGCGCCGTCCCCTTAAATGTATTCTTAAATTATAATAGGATATACAAAGAAATCATAAATGTCTGAAATGATTGATATGCCATTTACTCTGATTATATAATTATACATTGTATAGAAGTATTGAAATGTCACATAGTACCTCATAAATATGTACAATTACTATGTGTCAAAATTAAAAATATATTGGGCTGGCACTGTGGCGTAGTAGGTTAAACCTCCGCCTGTGGTATAGGCATCCCATATGGACACCAGTTTGTATGCTCTGCTATGGCCTGGGAAAGCAGTAGAAGATGGTCCAAATCGCTGGGCCCTTGCACCCTTCTGAGAGACTCGGAAGAAGCATCTGGCTTTGGATTGGCTCAGCTCTGGCCCTTTGGGGAGTGAACTAGCAGATAGAAGACCTTTCTCTGATTCTCCCTCTCTCTGTCAGTAACTCTGCCTCTCAAATAAATAAAGTTGTTTTTTAAAATTAAAAGTATATTTAAAAATTATAGTTACATATAATTTTTTATGCTGACTATACTTTGAAGATTATCTGGGGATGTCAAATGCTTAAATTTTGTTCTTTGTTATGTATATTTAAAATTCATTTTAAGATACACTGTAATAAATGTTAACTGATTTTAATATGCAAGAAAATTGTATTCTACGCTTAAACTGAATTTCTTTTAAATTTGCAGATTTTGGAAGCTTTTGCCAGTTCTTTGATTCAGAGAAATGTTTTGATGAGAAGGGATATCCCCAATCTAACAAAATACCAGATAATTCTGGCAAGAGATCAGTTTAGGAAAAATCCATCTCCAAATATTGTGGTAGGTATGTCTAAGTAAGTTTTAATGGTAGAACATATTTTTACTTAGGGACAGGATAAAAATACAAAATTTGGGCCGGGGAGGGGAGAATATATATTAGTTCATCAAGAACTCAGAAAAGATTTATATAGTCTGGTTTTTTTTTTTGTTTGTTTGTTTTTGTTTTTGTTTTTTTGTTTTTGTTTTTGTTTTTTTTACAGGCAGAGTGGACAGTGAGAGAGAGAGAGACAGAGAGAAAGGTCTTCCTTTGCCGTTGGTTCACCCTCCAATGGCCGCCACGGCTGGCGTGCTGTGGCCGGCGCACCGCGCTGATCCGAAGGCAGGAGCCAGGTACTTATCCTGGTCTCCCATGGGGTGCAGGGCCCAAGGACTTGGGCCATCCTCCACTGCACTCCCTGGCCACAGCAGAGAGCTGGCCTGGAAGAGGGACAACCGGGACAGAATCTGGCGCCCCGACCGGGACTAGAACCTGGTGTGCTGGCGCCACAAGGTGGAGGATTAGCCTATTGAGCCGCGGTGCTGGCCTATATAGTCTGTTAAAGCATTAAAAAATTATAGCAAGAATATGATTTAATGATTTGAATTGAAAATGTATCTTTTAATGTTTAATAAAGAATTGATCTTACAATTCATTTTTTAAAGTTTTTATTTATTTTTTTATTTGAGAGGTAGAGTTACAGAGAGAGGGAGAGACAGAGAGAAAGGTCTTCCATCCTCTGGTTCACTTCCCAGATGGCCACAACAGCCTGAGCTAGGTTGATCCGAAGCCAGGAGCCTCTTCAAGGTCTTTCACATGGGTGTAGGGGCCCAAGTACTTGGGCCATCTTCCACTGCTTTCCTAAGCCATAGCAGAGAGCTGGATTTGAGAGCAGCAGTCAGGACATGAACCAGTGCTCATATGGGATGCCGGTGCTGTAGGTGGAGGCTTAGCCTACAATGCCACAGTGCCGACCTTTTTATTTCATTTCTATTTTGTAAAGTTCTGGGGCCATGAGAAGGTATATTCTAATTTTATACCCAGAACATTTAGTCTTACTCTGGTGGTTTTTTTTTTTTTTTTTTTTTTTTACTGATTTATTTGAAAGTCAGAGTTACACAGAGAAGGAAGGAGAGGCAAAGAGAGAGAGAGGTCTTCCATCCGCTGGTTCACTCCCTAATTGGCCGCAATGGCCAGAGCTGCACCGACCCAAAGCCAGGAGCCAGGAGTTTTTTCTGGGTCTCCCATGCAGGTATAGGGGCCCAAGGACTTGAGCCATCTTCTAGTGCTTTCCCAGGGCATAGCAAAGAGCTGGAATGGAAGTGGAGCAGCTGGGACTCAAAACAGAGCCCCATGGGATGCTGGCACTGCAGGTGGTGGCTTTACCCCTACGCCACTGTGCTGGCCCAGTCTTACACTTAATACAAGTGGTTTGGAGGATGCATCATAGCAAACTGCTTCTTTATAATTTTCATAGGGAAACAATAAATAGGAAAATAGCCATCAAGCTGGGTCCAAAGTCAAAAGAGATGCATATAAGCATAAAAAGGCACCAAGAGGGAGTATATGTGGAAAAGAACAGAGCAAATTGAGTGAAATCTTATATTAGACAGAGAGCAAACCAATCTGGGTAAGGCAGAGGACCAAGGAAGCCAGATATGATGGTTAGTTACCTTAAATTGTGACCATATGGGAGTCACTTCAGTGTTACACTTTGAAGTGTAACATCTTGCTTGGAGTACCTGGGGAAACTACTAACAGAGGCTTTTCTGTGAAATTGTAGTCAGTGTAGTATATAAAACTTTAATAAAATATATTTTATTTATGCTAGTATTTAAAGGTTTTTCAAAACTTTAAATTATAAACCTAAACCTATTGAGCTTGATCTTGCTGGTGAGAGTTTATATTTACAAAGAAGTGGTTTTACTCTTTTGAGTAATTAAGTTGCCATTTTTGGGCTTTTTTTATCTTAGAAACATTTGAAATATCTATTCACTGATATTAAATGACACTAAAAATATTAAGTAAAAACAATAGCCTTCATTTTAAATAAAATAAATTATCAAATATATCCTCCATAATTTTATTTTACAACTGTCTCATCATACACACTCACACACATGCACATCCCTGCCATGTGTTCTCATAAAAGAAATGTAATATTCATGGTTCCATGATGGTAGTGATTAAAATACAAGGTCTCTGGGCCAAATTACCTATGCTTAAATATTGGCTCTCCTTACCACCTAATGAGCTTCCTCATGGATAGAATGGGCCCAACAATAGTACCTACCTCCTAGGTGTTGAGTAAATACATTTGTGCTTAGGACATTGTCTGGTATCCAGTGTCAGATTGGATTATTGTGTTCTTAGTGCTAAATATTGATGTCATATGGTGTGATTAAACATTTGTCCTTTTGCTAGTAACCTGAAGATAGACCCATATGTGACTTATTTTTCATTTCTACTACATCCAAAATATCTAGTTCAGTGCTTGACATAAAGTAGTAGGTGCTTATAAATAGTCTTGAAAGAATAAATGCATCTATATTCTGCTAATAACTTACCTATAAAGAGAAAATATACGTGATAAATGTTTTTCCCTTTCAGTTACTTTTTTTTTTAAATATTAATTTTCAGGGATGGCACAGTGGTGTAGTAGGCTAAGCCTCCTCCTGCAGTGCCAGTATCCCATATGGCTGCCAGTTGGAGTCCCACCTGCTCCACTTCCCATCCATCTCCTGGCTGATGGCTTGGGAAAGTGGTGGAAAATGGCCCAAGTGCTTGGGCTCCTGCACCCGCGTGGGAGACCTGGAGGAAACCCCTGGCTCCTGGCTTTGAATCGACCCAGCTTCAGAAGCTGCGGCCATTTGGGGAGTGAACCAGCAGATGGAAGACCTATCTGTCTCTCCCTCTTTCTGTCTGTAACTCTGCCTCTCAAATAAATAAATAAATAAATAAATCTTTAAAAATATATAAAAATTTACTAATGAATAAAGGCAAAATAATAAAGGATAGGTTTTATGTAGAAAATGCATGGGTTTCTTTCCATAGCAACATCTTATGAAATGGCATCCGGCAGAGCCAACTGGTTATATTCAGTGTAGAAGGAAATAATTATTAGGATCATTTGGATTATATTGTAAATGTTACGTTGACTCATGTTCTGACACCTTGGACTTGAAGCATCTTCATTTCTCTGGTTAAACTTGATGTATGCTTGTTTTTCTAGGGAATACAACAAGGCATAATTGAGGGAGAGTTTGCTATTTGTATAAGTTTATATCATGGTTATGAATTATTGCAGCAAATGGGAATGAGATCATTATATTTCTTCTTTTGTGGAATTATGGATGGAAGTAAAGGTAAATTCTAAAATTATTTAAGTCACACATTATTTTGGTTAAAGACATATTAAACAATTTGTGTTACTTAAAAATTATGTAACAAATGGCCATGTTTCATTGTTTTTGATAAAATAGAGGAAGAAAAAAAAACCAGTAATTAATACATATTTGGATGTGCAGCTGGAAAAAGTTGCTGCTTTTCATTTTAAATTTGAAGAGCCTGCACTTTTGCTAAAGCTTAATTTTACTTTAATTAGTAATAGATTTTACTAGTTTGCTATTATTTATTTGGGAAACTTTTCTTAATTCCTAAAAGGAATGACTCGGGCAAAAAATGAACTTAGCCGAAACGAGGACTTCATGAAACTCTACAATCATCTAGAGTGCAAGTTTGCACATACGCGTAGTACTTCAGCAGGTCGTATTTCCACTGACCAAAAAGGTGCGATTTTTCATGTAAAATTCTGCATTATTTTTCTTAACAAGGTTAACTTCAAAAATTTTGTTCCATTGATGTATATAACTGTGATTACTAAGGTTTCTGTAGCAACAGACATGTTAATGCTTAAAAATTTTATTCTTCAAAGTTAGGATTAATGTACATTCAACTTTAAAGTTTGTACATTTATAAACTTTATAATGCATGTTAGTAGTTTTTACTACTAGTAGAAATTCTCAAAACTACAAAACACTAATCTCCAGTTTAACTAAATATGTACAGTTTTTCTTTTGCTTTGTTACTGATTCCTATGTACATTCTCTCAGAATGAAATTTTCATCAAAATTCAAAGCTTATTTTACAGTAAGACTTATGTGCTACTAGATGCTACTTACTATTTAAACAAAAAGAAAAAAGTAAAATTTACATATTAATGTAATTGAATATGGAAAATATAAATTTTTTTTTGTGCAGGAGTTACAGGTAAAAATTTTTCCTACAGTCATCCAAAATTAAAGAAATTAGAAGAAGTTGTGATCAAGCACTTCACATCATGGAATGGTAGGTCACATTTAGCAGCATTAAGTCAAGACAATTGTTGTAAGAGCTAACACTTCCATTTATTAGTTGGTGCTAACACTTCTCATGGAGAAGATGGGCTTTATTTATTCTGGATGGTAAATATTAAACTCTAAGAAATTTTGGAAGGGTAATAGGAAGAGGAAAGGTAGGAATAAGAATAATAAGGTAGGCCGGCGCCGCGGCTCAATAGGCTAATCCTCCGCCTAGCGGCGCCGGCACACCGGGTTCTAGTCCCGGTCGGGGCGCCGGATTCTGTCCCGGTTGCCCCTCTTCCAGGCCAGCCCTCTGCTGTGGCCAGGGAGTGCAGTGGAGGATGGCCCAGGTGCTTGGGCCCTGCACCCCATGGGAGACCAGGAAAAGCACCTGGCTCCTGGCTCCTGCCATCGGATCAGCGCGGTGCGCCGGCCGCAGCGCGCCGGCCGCGGCGGCCATTGGAGGGTGAACCAACGGCAAAGGAAGACCTTTCTCTCTGTCTCTCTCTCTCTCACTGTCCACTCTGCCTGTCAAAAAAAATAAATAAATAAATAAATAAAAAATTAAAAAAAAAAAAAAAAAGAATAATAAGGTAGTATTATAATAAAAAGAAAAGTTTGGGGAAATACAGAGGAAGCGGACAGTGAAATAATCTGTGATTTATTCGAAGGAAAAAGAAGAGTAGATAAGGAGTGAGTGAGTCCTGGAGGAGTGCTGTTCCACATAGGGTATTTAGAGAAAGTCTGTTTGTGAAGTGTGATTTAGAAAAAGCCTGCCATCTAATGGAAATGAGAAAAAAAACTGTGGATTTCTGGAGGAGGAATCATTCTAGTTAGAATACCAGATTCAAAGGCTCAGAGTTAGTAGTGTACTTCAGGATCAGTGAACAGAACGATGTGGCTAGAATAATGCGAATGAGGGTAACAGTACTATAGCCAAGAGGTAGCCAGAGGACAGATCATGCAGGGCTTGTAGGCCAAATCAGAACTTTGCTTTGTGGTTTTTTCTTTTTCTTTTTCTGTTTTTTTTTTTTTTTTTTTTTTTTAAGATTTATTTATTTATTTATTTGAAAGAGTTGCACAGAGAGAGAAGGAGAGGCAGAGAGAGCTTCCATCCGCTGGTTCGCTCCCCAGTTGGCTGCAACGCCTGGAGCTGAGCTGATCTGAAGCAAGGAGCCAGGAGCTTCTCCCGGGTCTCCCATGTGGGTGCAGGGACCCAAGCACTGTGGGCCATCTTCTTTTTTTGTTTTTTTTTTTTTTAAGATTTATTTAAAAAAAAAAGATTTTATTTATTTATTTGAGAGGTGGAATTACAGACAGTGAGAGAGAGAGAGAGAGAGAGAAAGGAGAGAAAGGTCTTTCGTCCGTTGGATCACTCTTCAAATGGCCACAACGACTAGAGCTGCACCAATTCGAAGCCAGGAGCCAGATGCCTCCTCCTGGTCTCGCACGTGGGTGTAGGAGCCCAAGGACCTTCCACTGCTTTCCCAGGCTACAGCAGAGAGCTGGATTGGAAGAGGAGCAACCAGGACTAGAACCAGCAACCATATGGGATGCTGGTGCTGCAGGCGGAGGATTAACCTACTGCGCCATTGCACTGGCCCCTATTTTTTTTAATTTATTTAAAAGACAGAGTTACAGAGAGAGGTAGAGACAGAGAAGTCTTCCATCAGCTAGTTCACTCCCCAGATGACTGCAACGTAGGGAGCTGCGACGATCCGAAACCAGGAGCCAGGAGCCAGGAGCTTCTTCCGGTCTCCCGTGCAGGTGCAGGGGCCCAAGGATTTTGGCCGTCTTCTACTGCTTTCCCAAGCCACAGCAGACAGCTGGATCGGAAGTGGAGCAGCTGAAACTCGAACTGGCACTGCAGGCAGTGGCTTCACCTGCTATGCCACGGCACCGGCCCCAAGATTTTTACTTTTTTCTTTATTTTCTTTAAAGATTTAGATTTTTTTTTTAAACTCACCAGAGTTAGAGAGAGAGAGGGATCTTCAATCTGCTGGTTCACTTCTCAGATGGCTGCAACAGCCAGTGCTGGGCCAGGTAGAAGCTGGGAGCCAAGAACTTCATCTAGCTGTCCCACATGGGTGGCAGAGGCCCAGACACTTGGGCCATCTCCTGCTGCTTTTCCCAAGCCATTAGCCGGGAGCTGGATCAGAAGTGGAGCAGCTGGAATGTGAACCCCGCGCCCATATGGGATGCCAGTGTTGCGGGTGGCAGCTTCACCCACTACTGCAAAACTCCAGCCCAGGACTGGTTTTTAATCCATGAATGTGTATGCTGGGTGAAACCATTTTAGAGGCGTTTAGAGCAGTGGAGTAAAATCATCTGACATATTTTACAAGGATCGCCTTGGGGGCCAGCATATAGTGGGTTATAGTAGTGGGTTAAGCCACTGTCTGCAGCACTGGTGTCCCATATTGGCACCAGGTCAAGTCTTGGCTGTGCCACTTCTGATCCAGCTCCTTCTAACAAGCCTCAGAAAGCAGTGGAAAATGGTCCAAGTGCTTGGGACCCTGAACTGACAGGGGAGACCCAGATGAAGCTCCTGGCTTCTGGCTTTGATCCAGCCCAGCCCTGGCCATGTGGCCATTTGGGGAGTGAACCAGTGGATGAAAGATCTCTTTCTTTCTCTGTCTCTCCCTTTCTCTCTGTTATTCTGACTTTCAAATAAATAAATATTTAAAGAATAAACATAAAAAATAATAGATTACCTTGTTAATTTATGGAGAGTAGACAATGACCAATTAGAGGGCTATTATATTAGTCTAGGATGATGGCATGATGGTGGCTAACACCAAATCAGTAGTAGAGGTGCTGAGAAATGGCTAAATTCTAGATATATGTTGAAGATGAACTCAACAATGTTTGTTAAAGTATTAGACAGGGTTTGAGACAAAAAATAAAGACCATATGGTTGTGTATATAGATGTATATGTGTATATGTTTGCAAATAAACATGTGAGCAAAACGAAGATTAATAACAATATAGAATAAGTTGTGAAGTATACATATGTTAATTAGCTTGGATTAACCATTCTTCAATGTATGCACATACCAAACTGTCATGTTTTAGGCCATAAATATATATAATTGTTTTATTTACTCTTTTTTTTTAAACAGAAAAAAAAACAAACTTGTTATGATGCTTTTGAGTAGAGATATTGAATAAGTGAATGTGAATAGATATTGGATAAGTGATATTGTAGATATTGGATAAATGAATGTGAATCATAGAAGAATGGTCTAGGATATTTTTATATATTTACTTATAAATGAATAAATTTGGAGTCATCAGCATAAAGATAACAGTTAAAGTTTCAGGAATGGATATGAACACTAGGAAGATAGTTTAGAGACAGAGGAGAGTCCATACGGAGTCCGGAAGGATAGCAACATGTAGAGTTTAGAGAAGAAAAGCCACCAAGGAGCTTGAGGTAAGTAAAGTGTCAAGAGAAGTGTGGTGAGGTAAACTAAAAAGAGCCCGTTGAATTTGGCACTGTGGAAGTTATTGATGACTTTGGTAGAGAAGGCAGACTGCAGTGAGTGGAAGATGGGCGATACAGTGAAAGCAGCGATTCCTGAGGCGTTAGGCATAGAGGCTTAATGTTGTGATGATTGAAAGAGGTTCATTTAGAATAATTTTACTTGCAGCAGCTGCTTCAAGTTCTATCTTTTACTTAGGATTGTGAATTAACTTTATATGTATCAAGCCATTTAATCCTTATGGTTTTTGTAAAGATTAACTGATTTAATATTTAAAAATGCTTAGGGTACTCCCTGGCACACTACTATAATAGAAACGTAATACAAATCATAGGAAGAGAAAAGAATTGTTAAAGACCCGATGAAGCTTAAAAACAAAAGTAAGCAAATAATAACAATCAAAGCCCCATATAACCTGCAATTAGTAACCACTTACTATATGCAAAGCTATGTATTTCATATTTACTATTTCATTGAATCTTTGAATCAAGTTTATATCAGAAGAAACTAAAGCTTAAAAGAGATTAAGTAATTACCATGGTCACCTACCATCCAGAGGGTAAGTGGCTCATCATGTTCTTAGTGAATTTTGCTGCTTCCTAAGCAGAGGGATGCTGTAATTATCTTCAGACAACTTGAAAATAATATTTGGGGACAAAATGCATGATGTGGATTAAGATAGTGCTTTCAGTGAGCAGAAAGGAAAGGGAAGATTTGTGAAATTTTTAGGAGCTCTACAGGTCTGTGCTTCCAACTGTCTTAGAATAGGCATTAATTCCTTAATTAATGTACTGGTCAAAATGACTTGAGTAATTCTTATTTGATTTGTCTAGGATTTTGTTTTATGACAGCTAATGAGATATAGGGAGCCACAATGATGAGTTATGAAAATAGTAGAAAAATTATGTTAAAAACTCTCAGATTATCTTTGAAAGAGAAATTGTGCGTAACTTCAGGCTTGTCTTTTGAATTAGTTCTTGTCTAAATGCTTTTTAAAAAGTTATAATTAAAACATTTTTTGTTATATAGCTCAAAATACCTCTGAAAAGAAGTGTGATGAGACCAGAGTTATGATCTTCTCCTCATTTCGAGACAGTGTTCAAGAAATTGCAGAAATGCTTTCACAGCATCATCCAATTATTAGAGTAATGACATTTATTGGTCATGCCTCGGGGAAAAGTGTGAAGGGCTTTACCCAGAAGGAGCAACTGGAGGTAATTCTTTGGGGTGATGATGAAATTAAAAGCAAAAATAAACAAAAAAAAAACAGAACATTGATTAGTTTTGTGCTTACGCCTTTTTTTTCTTAGCTTGCTAGCTACTTAAAAAAATGGCTTCTTAAAGATAATTATTTTTGCTTATTCATTTTTTTAAAAGATTTTTTTTTTATTTATTTGAAGGAATTACAGAGAGAGGTAGAGCCAAAGAGAGAGAGGTCTTACATCACTGGTTCACTCCCCAGATGGCCACAACGGCCAGAGCTATGCCGATCCGAAGCCAGGAACCAGGAGCTTCTTCCAGGTCTCCCACGTGGGTTCAGGGGCCCAAGGACTTGGGCCAACCTCCACTGCCATTCCAGGTCATAGCAGAGAGCTAGATGGGAAGAAGAGCAGCCGAGACTAGAACCAGTGCCCATATGGGATGCTGGTGCTTCTGGCCAGAGCATTAACCTGCTGTGCCACAGCGCTGGCCCCTTTAAAGATAATTTTATAGTAATTCAATTAAAAGACAGTCCTATCTTGAAAGAGTACAAAAATGTTTTCTGTGGTTTTGAAACTTTTTTTTTAAGTAATGTAAAATGTAAGAATTAAGCAGAAAGGCTCTGGAATCAGACTGTCTAGATTGGATTACTGTCTCTACCTTTCAACTTTCTTTTACTTCCTGTCCCTCAGTTTTCCTTATCTGTGAACATGTTTCATAAGTCCATTATAAACCTTAAATAAGATCTTATTGCAGAGCTGTCAGTGTTTGCTATTCATCACTTTAATTTATTCTAAATAAATAATGAACTTATTTTTTTCTGTTCTTTAAAAAGCATAATTTTAAAGTATACTCAGAGGAAACCTTGGTGTTATTAAAGAAAGCCCCCTGCTATGAATAAGAGAAGATATCCTAAGTTTTTTAAGGGCTGTGATGTTTTTAGGGGGATTTTAGACTATTGATTTTTATAAATTCTATACAGATTTTTGCAAATTAGCTATTTGGGTCTGCACTTGAATAGTCACTGGCAGTGAGGTATATCTTTGATGCCTAATTCATTTTGGCAGACCCTTTCTGGACTGTTGACATTAGTAGATGAAGAATTCCATTCTTTAAGCACCTTTATAGCAGTCCTCACTACATGCAGAGGAGTCTGCTGAAGGTGACTGGATATGGTGGGGATAGTCTTTCTGAGTCAGGAAATAACATTTTTCCCCCTCTCAAGTCAGGTTATGGACTGAGGGATCTAGTAGGTGACTATTACTACTTGAACATTTAGATATGAATGAAAAATAACCTTGACGGTCATTATTTGAAATATCCACAGTTCCCAGCATGGTCTCTGGCAATTTCAATATTACCTAAAGTCTTTGTTTCCTGAACTTGTCAGGCACTGTAAGAAACCTTATTGGTTTTATTGACTTCACTTTTACTTGTTTATATCAATAATACTTTTATGTAGGCCAAAGGAACAACCTTTTTTATTAATTGCATACGTAATTCCTTTCATGACAGCAATTTTGTTCTGAAATAAGCCTTCAGGCAAATTAGTTGTAATGAAATTATCCATTTCTTTACAAGTAGGAGGTAAAATTAGAAAATGGGGAGCCAGATCCTTTAGGACCCTGAAGGCAACTTTGTGAGAAGTAGTTGAGTTTTGGGTATATTTCGAAGATCAAACTGAGAGGATTTATTGACAAATTTGAATGGGATGTGAAATAAAGGAATGTGGAGTCTGTCTCCAAGGATGACTCGAAGGTTTTTAGACTGGACAAATGAAAGGAGCTGCTAATAATTAAAAAGATCGGTAAGACTGCAAGGAAAGCTGACTTTGGGGAGTATCTGGAAATTGGTTTTGAATAGATTCCTTTTTTTTTTTTTTTTGAGAGAGAAATAGATAGATTGATCAATAAGTTTATCTCCTATCCACTGGTTCACTCCCCAAATGCCTGCAACAGCTGAGGATGGGCCATGCTGAAGCCAGGAGTTGGTAATGCAATCTGGGTCTCAAATGGGTAGCAAGACTCAAAGTACTCAAGCCATCACTTGCTGCCTACCAGGGTGTTAGCAGGAAGCTGCACTGGGAGCAGACCTAGGACTTGAACTCTGATACAGAATATGGGTAACCGAAGCTGTGTCTTAACCACAATACCCAGCACTTGCCCCTGAATGGATTGACTTTGACAAGCTTATTAGATTAAGGCTTGTCAAAATTGATGGAGGACCAATTTATTTCCTCCCACCACATCACAGTTAGACTTTTTTTTTTTTTTTTTTTTTTGACAGGCAGAGTGGACAGTGAGAGAGAGAGACAGAGAGAAAGGTCTTCCTTTACCGTTGGTTCACCCTTCAATGGCCACGGTGGCTGGCCACTGCGGCCGGCGCACCGCGGCTGGTGCACCACGCTGATCCGAAGCCAGGAGCCAGGTGCTTTTCCTGGTCTCCCATGTGGGTGCAGGGCCCAAGCACTTGGGCCATCCTCCACTGCACTCCCAGGCCACAGCAGAGAGCTGGCCTGGAAGAGGGGCAACCGGGACAGAATCTGGCGTCCTGACCAGGACTAGAACCCAGGGTGCTGGCACCACAGGCGGAGGATTAGCCTATTGAGCTGCGGCGCCAGCCCACAGATAGACTTTTGAACAATACAATGAAATGAATTTCAAGAAAAATAAAATGAATGAAGACCAGAGTTCAAGTCAAAAATTTTTATTAGAGTCCACAAACAGAAAATTACTCTGCCAAGTTTCTAAGCCTTTACTCTTAACTTTCTGTACTTACTTTGTTGTTGTTCAGTAATAAATAGTGTATTTGTTTTTCATTTTACTTGGAAGGGGGAGAGAGAGAGAGAAAGAAAGAGAAAGAGAGACCTCGTCTACTAGTTACTCTCCAAATGTCTGTCCTTGATTCAGCTTTTGCTGTTGCATTATGTCATTTAATTACTGTCATCAATACTCTACCATACACAAACTCGCAATATTGATGTTGATAGAGAAAACTGTGACAGTTTATAACTATGTTTATAAGGCTTAAGGAAATTTTTCAAAATGTTTTGTTGACTTTTTCATTAACTCATTCTCATGTTATTGTGGTTTCATTAAACTGATCAAAGAGAAAACCTGAGATGGCAGCATTAAAAGTAAGATGATGAATTCTAGGTTTAATAAAACATTCTTTCTTTAGATATAACTAACTATACACTGTAAAGATGCAATAAATAGGAGTAATTGCTGCAGGCCATTTGCCTTCCCTAAGCCCTTTCAGTGTTGCTAAAATTAGAATCTGAAGTTTTTTTTATTCACCGAGGAGCTATCAAATTGTTGACAAATTATTTTGACATGATAACTAATATTTAAGCTAAGGAATTAGGACTGCCCTTTACATTTTACCATAATCCCTTTTGGTTTATGTCCAATTTGTGACTTTTTTCCTAGTCTATGGTATTCTTGATGCTGATTTTTAATCTGATTTCACCATTTTGGTGTGAGTGGAAAAAAATATGCTTTGATTTACAATTCTCTAACATCTGTATGTAGTTATTTTAAAATCATTTATTTTAGGTAGTCAAACAGTTTCGTGATGGTGGTTACAATACACTGGTTTCTACCTGTGTTGGTGAAGAAGGTTTGGATATAGGAGAAGTTGATCTCATAATATGTTTTGATGCCCAGAAGAGCCCAATTCGTCTTGTACAACGAATGGGTAGAACTGGCCGCAAACGTCAAGGCAGGATTGTTGTTATCCTTGCTGAAGGTCGAGAAGAACGTGTAAGTAGACTTGCAGAAATATGATTTGATACTCGAGGTTTGAGAAATATAGCCCAAAGAAAAATATAAATATTATAGTATTTAAAGTCCAAGTAACTTACAGTTTATATCCCCCATGTATTAGGTTCTTTATCTAAGATTATTTGTATGTATTTATAAAAAGAGAGAGAGATCTGTGGTTCATTCTCCACATGCCCACAAGAGCTAGAGCTGGGCCAGGCCAAAGCCAGGAATTGGAAACTCAATCTGAGTTTCTCAACCACTTGAGGGGTAACATGATGCCTCCCAGGGTACACATTAGCAGGAAGCTGGAATTGGAAGCAGAGATGCACTTGAACCTAGATACTCCCAAAGATGCAGTGTAGTCACCAAGTTAGGCTTTTATAATAATAGATTCTGAAATGATTTTCATCAAAGGTTAATCTTTGGAGTTTAGTGATATGTTTTAAAATTCAAGACAACCAATTCTATTCTGTTGATATTTAAGTGGATCAAGGTTTAATTTTATGTCTCTAATAAACTAAAACTAATGTAATAACTGCTTATTATGGCTAAATGATATTTTGTGTTTGTTTTTGCAGACTTATAATCAGAGTCAGTCCAACAAAAGAAGTATTTACAAAGCTATTTCAGGTAACAGGCAGGTTCTTCGTTTTTACCAAGGAAGTCCAAGAATGGTTCCTGAAGGAATCAACCCAGAATTACACAAAATGTTTATCAAACATGATCTCTATGAACCAGAGAGGCCTTCTCGAAGCATGCAGCGAAAGTCATCTATCTTTTCCAATAGGGATGGTATGTAAAATACTTTGCATTTGACGTATTTTTTGTTCTCTTGTTCTTAGTCTGCAGGTCATATTTTAATATTATATTTATTTTCTTTGAAAAACTTAATGTGCATTCTAGGATGTTATGGACACTCTCTTTGTAAAGGATAGGACATTGTTTTTGTGATGAAATGAAAAGATACTGGCAGGGCAGCACTGTGGTTGAAACTCAGTGTTGATGACAATTAAAGGCCCAAGAACCCTGTCCACAAAGCACAGAAAAGAAAGCAAGCAATTTCATTACTGAGTAAGCATTAAACCAAATTGCATTATGCATTGTTGACAATTTACAAATACAAAGACAGAAATAGTTGATTACATATATATGCAAGTGGTTACATCCCTTTACATATATGTTCTTTAGAATAACAGTAATTCTGTTTTACATTCTTTCATCATCCATTTAAATTTATGTATCCTTGAGATTGCCATTTTTGTTAGCTAGTTGCCATTATCCAAGGGAATGGTAAAACTTCTCATTTCTATATAAGCAGATACTGACAGCTCTTGAGAAAAGGATCTAGGCTAATTTCCCTTAATGCTGGGGATTTAGAAATACTATCTTTCTTGATGTTTACATTTCAAAGATATAATTGCTAAATCCTTTAGAAAAAACATTTCTGGTTAGAAAGCAAAGAAGGAAGGATTTACAAACATTTATGTGTCCCTAGAAATGCTATAAGAAAGATAAGGGGAAAAAGCCCCTTTCTCTTTTCACAAAGAAGGGGAAAAAATACACACATACATGCATTCTTTAAACCAGATAGTGGCAAAATTAGACATAGTTATTGGTGATGTTGATACTAAATAAGGAAAAAGTACTTTTGTGCTAGGAGCATGGTGAGTAATGGGAGTGTTCCTAGCTTAAGAACTGCAGAGACTTTGTTGACAACAGGAAAATATCTTGAGGGGCCGGCACTGTGGTGCAGTGGATTAAAGCCCTGGCCTGAAGTGCCAGCATCCCATATGGGCTCCAGTTCTAGTCCTGGCTGCTCCTCTTCTGATCCAGCTCTCTGCTATGGCCTGGGATAGCAGTAGAAGGTGGCCCAAGTCCTTGGGCCCCTGTACCTGGAAGAAGCTCCTGGCTCCTGGCTTCGGATCAGTGCAGCTCCGGCCGTTGTGGCCATCTAGGGAGTGAGCCAGTAGATGGAAGACCTCTCTCTCTGTCTTTACCTCTCTCTGTAACTCTGTCTTCTAAATAAATAAAATAAATCTTAAAAAAATATATATCTTGAAATATTTACACTATAAAAATTAAAAACAAAAAAATTTGTTTAACTTAATCTTCAAGGAAAACTTTTAAAGGATAAAAAACAAGCAGCTCATAGTTACTTGGAAGAAACCTTGAGGTCATCTGGTTCAGTTACCTGTCAAGGTGGTAATGCTCTGGCAGCATTCCTGATAAACACATATCCAGTCCAAACTTGTTATGTTTATCTTTGTTAAAATTGTCTTCCTTGATGTGTCAAACATTCCTATATAGCAGAAGATTCCTGCTTATGTTTAAAAATCTGTTTCTTTGTACCTTTTCCCTGTTGATTTAGTTTTGTCTTCTAGATAAAAAGTATAGTTTCCCACAGAAAGACAGATGTCACTTGATCTTATGCATAGGTGGAATCTTAGAAAGTTGATCTGATGGAAGTACCAAGAGTAGAGTAGTGGTTAGCAGAGCCTGAAAAGGCTAATGGGCAGGAGGGAATGGTCTGAGGTTGGTCAGTGGGTATATAGTTACTTAGGAATAAATTCTGGTGTTCTGTTAGATAGTAGGGTGACTATAGATAATATTAATCAGCAGTTATCCCTTAGATATTGTGGAAGATTAGTTCTAGGACCCTCTATGGATACTAAAATCTGCAAATGTTCAAGTCCCTTATTTGAAATGGTGTAGTATTTGCATATAACCTATCCACAGATTATTTTTAATACCTAATACAGTATAAGTGCTTTGTAAACATTTGTTTTATCCCATTGTTTAGGGAATAATGATAAGAAAAAAGTTTGTACAGATTCAGTACAGTTGTAATTTTTTTTTCTGAATGTTTTCCATTTGAAGTTGGTTGAATCCACAGATAAGAGGGGGCCAACTGTATTGTATATATCAAAGTATCTAGAAGAAGGAATTTTGACTGTTTTTAACACAAAGAAGTGATAATTGTTTGAGTTGATCCATGTGCTAGTTACCTAAAAGTTAAGAAAAAAAAGAATAATTTTTATCCTTGGCTTATGTGTGTAGTGGTTCTTTATAATTGTATATCTGAAAACTATACTTTCAAATTTATCCTACTATTAGTCCATTTGTTTTCATACTGAAGTTTCAGAGTCCATACACTCCTCTTTTCCTGCTTTGAATGTATTCAGATTTGTTAATATTCTTCCCCTTAACTCAGACATCAATCAGTTCTTCTTCTTTATGCCCAAAAAACCTAATACAAATCCACTTAAAAGGAATATAATTGTCTTTACAAGATTTTGCCAAATATGTGGGTAAAATGAAAACATAATGTATCTTTTGAATTTGTTGAATTAATAATAGCTTCAAAACTTGACTGGATAAGTTACTTTTAGTACTTTTTAAAATAAATGCTAATTAACTTTTTTTTTTTTAAAAAAGATTTATTTATTTACTTGAAAGAGTTACAGTACAGAGAGAGGAGAAGCAGAGGGAGACGGAGAGAGAGAGGTCTTCCATCCGCGTGTTCACTACCCAGTTGACTGCAATGGCTGGAGCTGTACCCATCCAAAGCCAGGAGCCAGGAGCTTCTTCCTGGTCTCTCACATGGGTGCAAGCACCCAAAAACTTGGGCCATCTTCTACTGCTTTCCCAGGCCATAGCAGAGAGCTGGATTGGAAGAGGAGCAGCTGGGAATTGAACCAGCTCCTATATGGGACGCCAACGCTGCAGGCGGAGGCTTTAGCCCACTACAGCACACAGCCGGCCCCAAACACCATATTTACAGATGTCAAGATATCAGAGAAAAGAAGCTCTTTTTTTAAAAAAAAATTATTTATTTGAAAATAGAGTTAGAGTGGGAGAAACAGAGATCTTCCATCTGCTTGTTCATTCCCCAAATGGCTGCAACAGCTGTGATTGGGCCAGGCTGAAGCCAGGAGCCAGGAGAATCATCTTATCATCTTGATCTCTTATGTCAGGGTAGGGATCCAAGCACTTGGGCCATCTTTAATTGCTTTCCCAGGCCATTAGCAGGGAGCTGAATCATAAGTGGAGCAGCCAGGATTTGAACTGGTGCACAGATTGGAGGCTGGCACTGAAGACGGCAGCTTAACCTGTTGTGCCACAATGCCAGCCCCAAGAGAAGCCAATTTTTTTTTTTTTTAAGATTTATTTATTTATTTGAAAGACAGAGTTATAGAGAAGCAGAAAGAGAGAGAGAAGTCTTCCATCTTCTGGTTCAAACCCCAGATGGGCACAACAGCCAGAGTTGGGCCGATCCGAAACCAGGAGTCTGGACCTTCTTCCACTTTTCCCACACCAGTGCGGGGTCCCAAGGACTTGAGCCATCTTCTACTGCTTTACTAGGCCATAGCAGCGATCTGGATCAGTAGTGGAGCGTATGGGACAGAAACTGGCACCCATATGGGATGCCGGTACTGCAGGTGGCAACTTTACCTGCTGTGCCACAGCGCCGGCCCCATTAATGCCTATTCCAAGACAGTTGGAAGCACAGACCCGTAGAGCACTATGCCACAGTGCCTGCCCTGAGAAGCTGTTTTAATAAAAGGTGAAAGATTTATACCATCTGAAGAGAAACCACAGTATCCGAGAAGCTATTTTTAAAAGGCTTCTTGCACAGTATTTGAGAATGCAAGAAATAAAAGTTTCCTGATTGCTAATCAGTATCCTTTTATATTTTCCCCCTGCATCTGTATCAAGCCAGAGTTGCTGATTTATACTATTTATCTTTCTACTTCGGTGATGATTTTCCTTTAGAGTGATAATATAAGGCAAAAAGAGTTCATTTACCATATCTATATGCTAACTGCTTCCTTTCCTGACCCCCATATAAACGTAAAACTAAAAATTATTCTTTTTCAGTCTTGAACTCCCCCCATCCCCCAGTCAAGCTTCAGATAGCTGTTCTAACACTGTTACCTGACTCTGTTTCATGCCAGATCTTAGGCAATAAAATGGAGAGAGTCTAAAAGAAGCCAAGACTGAGAGCCTAGCTATCTGGCTGTGTTCTGTGAATGAAATCTTTGAAATCTGTGAAAGTTAGCTCCCAGACAGAAGGATACTTTCACAGAGATGAGAAAGAAGTTTAAGAGATGTGTCAAGAAGGAAGTGAGAAACAGAATGGTTTTATATGAAGAATGCTAGTTTAAGAAATAGGATTATTGGGCCGGCGCCGCAGCTCACTAGGCTAATCCTCCGCCTTGCAGCGCCGGCACACCGGGTTCTAGTCCCGGTTGGGGCGCCAGATTCTGTCCCAGTTGCCCCTCTTCCAGGCCAACTCTCTGCTGTGGCCCGGGAGTGCAGTGGAGGATGGCCCAAGTCCTTGGGCCCTGCACCCCATGGGAGACCAGGAGAAGCACTTGGCTCCTGGCTTCGGATCAGCGCAATGCGCCAGCCGCATTGCACCGGCCGCGGCGGCCATTGGAGGGTGGACCAACGGCAAAAGGAAGACCTTTCTCTCTCTCTCTCTCTCTCTCTCTCTCACTCTCACTCTCACTCTCACTCTCCACTCTGCCTGTCCAAAAAAAAAAAAAAGGATTATTGGGGCCGGCGTTGTGGCGCAGCGGGTTAACGCCCTGGGCTGAACCACTGGCATCCCATATGGGCGCCAGTTCTAGTCCAGGCTGCTCCTCTTCAGTCCAGCTCTCTGCTGTGGCCTGCGAAAGCAGTGGAAGATGGCCCAAGTCCTTGGGTCCCTGCACCTCCGTGGGAGACCCGGAAGAAGATCCTGGCTTCGGATCAGCTCCGGCTGTTGTGGCCAACTGGAGAGTGGACCAGTGGATGGAAGACCTCTCTCTCTATCTCTACCTCTCTCTGTAACCCTCTCTCTGTAACTCTGTCTTTCAAGTAAATAAAATAAATCTTAAAAAAAAAAAAAAGGATTATTGGTTTAGCAGGGTTGAGTAGGCATAAATAAGTATAATTTGGAGTTGGTATTGTGAATTGTGTATTTGCCTTAAGAGATTTTTGTTTAACTTCATTTCACTGTTTTTTTTTTCTTCCCAACTTAACAGGAACGAGGCAAAGTAACTTAAAGAAAGATTGGTTGTTATCTGAAGAAGAATTCAAATTATGGAACAGACTCTATAGATTAAGGGATAGTGATAAAATTAAAGAGATAAGATTACCTGAAGTTCAGTTTCTATCTTTACAAAATAAGGAGGACAGACCAGTAAGTTGAACATGCTTTCAGGTATTCTGTATAATAGTTATGTAAAACTTTGGGAGTAATAAAAGATGTCTGTGACTGTATTGTCAACTTACTTTAAAAATTTAAAAATGTAATCAATTTAAAGAAGAATCATTAAGTTATAACACCTAATTTTCTTATTTTTTGTATATAGATACTTTTACATAAGTTCTTTTTTCATTACTCTCTACTACATAAACATTTTTAATATAAGCATAATCTTATAGTTATCACATTACAATATAATGTAGTTTGCTTGGCTGTTTCCCTATTGGGTTTGTCCTTTCAATATTTTACCAACATAAATTATACTGTGATGAGCATCTTTGTATAAATTGGTTTTTATTTTTTGTTTCTGAAATTATATTTAAAACTTTAAATTGGGTATTATTGTTTAAATAAAAATGAGAAATTTTTCTCTCATAGTTCTGGGAAGTCCAAGATCAAGGCACTGGCAGATGCAGTGTCTGGTGAGGACCTGCTTTCTCATTTGTAGATGCTAGCTTCTTGTTGTGTCCTCAAATGGCAAAGCAATGAGCTGGTTCTCTAGGCACTAATCCCAACCATGAATGCGCTAGCCTTATGACCTTCTCTCTCAGAAACCCCACCTCTTAAAATTATCATGTTTTGCCCACACCGTGGCTCACTAGGCTAATCCTCCACCTGCGGCACTGGCACCCCAGTTTCTAGTCCTGGTTGGGGTGCCGGTTCTGTCCCGGTTGCTCCTCTTCCAGTCCAACTCTCTACTGTGGCCCCGGGAGTGCAGTGGAGGATGGCCCAAGTGCTTGGGCCCTGCACCCACATGGGAGACCAGGAGGAAACACCTGGCTTCTGGCTTTGGATTGGCGCAGTGCACCGGCTGTAGCGGCCATTTAGGAGGTGAACCAATGGAAGGAAGACCTTTCTCTCTGTTTCTCTCACTGTCTAACTCTGCCTGTCAAAAAAAAAAAATTATCATGCTTGAGGATTAAAAAAATTTTTTTTTAAGATTTATGTATTTATTTTAAGGGCAGAGTTAGAGAAATGCAAGGCAGAGAGAGAGGTCTTCCATCCTCTGGTTCACTCCCCAGATGGCCATGGTGGCCCCACCCAGCAGCCGGAGCTGCAAGGATCCTAGAGCTTCTTCTGGGTCACCCACATGGGTGCAGGGGCACAAGGACTTGAGCCATCTTCCACTGCTTTCCCAGGCCATAGTGAAGAGCTGGATCAGAAGTGGAGCAGCCGGGATACGAACCAGTATCCATATGGGATGCCAGCACTGCAGGTGTCAGCTTTACCAGCTATGCCACAGTGCCCACCCCTTGAGGATTTCAACATAGGCATTTGGGGAAACAGAAGCATGTAGAACATAGCACCTTAACACAGCAGGCCCACATTCATTGATCTTGAATGTGTTTCTCTAAGAACCCAAAGTGACCTACCAGGACTATGCTTTTTTTCTTTAACGTAGAAGTAGAAGATACAAATGATGGTCTTTTACTTCAGAGGGAGTGTCTAGCAGGCCTGTGACAATTGGTTCCCAGACAACTTTACTAATGGCCTAGGCCTTTGAGCATCACAGGTTTTATTTCCCCAAATCTGGAATGCATAAGTCTTACCAAGGTCTCTAGTGTAGCAGCCACCTCTCTTGTCTCATCATCGTGATGTCTTTGATATAAATGACCAAAGACTGGAGGTTGCTCATTTTTTTTAATATGAACAAATTGTTGGTGAACTTAATGAAAGTCACAAACTGGTCAAGGATTGTATATGTGCCTGGAGAGCTGGAAAAACAACCCCAGAGATTTATAGATCTTACACCATATAGCTATCAGCATTCTGATTGTTTTCAGTGATACAGAGAATGAGAAATAGCAGCAAGCTTAAATAGTTAGGATCAGTATCACTCAATGATTATGAGTGCTTCCTTATTAGACTATAGGTTATAAATCTAGAAAAATAATAGTTTTGAAACCGAATACATTTTCCTAAATATTTGCTGTTAACATGGAACTGTGTGAATGAGAATATGGTCAAGTTGTAACTACTTAACAGTATTTTTAACTCTACAATGCATCTTTGTATTTTGAATGTATTTGCATTTTAAAATACATCTTTGTACTTTCTGAAAGCATTTTTTTTCTCTTGAGATTTTTAGTTGAGAGTATCTTAATGAATTAAAATTACTTATTGTAGACTGATTATCTATACGCTTTTTTTTAAGATCAATTGTGAAACCTGAGTATGTATCTCTGATGTTACTTTTTACTTTTTTTAAAAATCATTAATCAAGATTCAAGAACCAACCAATGGAATCCATCACCTGTCTCTCTGTGAATGGAGAGTGTGGCAAGACCATCCTTTTCCTACATATCAAGTAGACCATTCAGATCGATGCCACCATTTTGTAAGCATTATGCAAATGATTGAAGGAATGAGACATGAAGAGGTAAGGCTTTATTGTAACTTTCTCTTGTTCGTATGATGATAAAATTGAAATACTTAACCTTTATTTTGCTTACTTTGAGGTTTTATTATAAAAGTGTTGATTACCAATAATAATAGCTGGGAGTATTTTTATTTTTCTATAAAGCTTCTTGTACTTTAAATAAGGAACTAGTTTTCTGCCTTCAGAGAGAAAATAGGCTTTATTAATTAGAAGAAGACTGTCACTTGTAAATATTGTTAGGGCAGAGTAAAATCATAATCTACTTAATGCTTTGTGCAAACTAGTTAGTTTAAGTTTTTTTAAGATTTATTTGATTTATTTTGAAAGAGCTAGAGAGAGAGAGGAAGAGACAGAAAGATCTTTCATCTGCTTGTTCACTCCCTAGATGGATGCCAGAAGATCTCTCTGTCTTTGTCTCTCTCCCTTCTTTGTGAAACTCTGCCTTTCAAATAAAAGAAACAAGATAGAATAAATTTAACATGTATATGTGTTTTGCATGAAAATATATTCAATTCTTAAATATCTACTTTTAGGAAATTAGAATAATTGTTGAGTTAAATGTTAGAGGTTTAAAATCTCAGTATTTGTATTTTTATGTAATTTTTTTTTCCCTATTGATTGTTGTCATGGGTCATCTGTGTGTTAAGTACTAAGGATACAAAAAATTGATTAAAGATAACAGTATCACAGTAGTAACATTTAAAATTTTGTTTGACTTATCAGAATAACTTTAAGGTATAAAAGAAAATTGAATAATGCAACATTTTATTCTTTGTATAATGTTTATAAAGTATTTCAATATAGGATGAAGCTCTTCTCTTAAAATTTTTTTCTGTTTTGTTTCCCTTTGACTTTTTCATTTTGCTCATCTGCAGGGAGAATGCAGTTATGAATTGGATATTAAATCATATTTACATATGGAAGATGTTATTTCAACATCTAGTGCTCCCAGGAATGAATACAATAATCTTGCCAGAGGCACCTTTACTACTCACAAGAAATCTACAAAGAGTATAAATCAGGACAGTTCATTGTCAATGACAGAATTTGATGAAGAGTGTGCTGACATTTTTAAACAAACTTATATCAAACATACTAAAACTGCTTCTCTGAAGAAAAAAGCTCCTAAAGAAGTAAAAAAAGATCAGTCCTATAAAGAAAATCATGATGTTATGGATTCTTTAGCTACAGACAGAAATTCTATTGAAAAGAATTTTCAGTTAGACCTAGCAAATGAGAAAAGGACATCAGATACAGATAAAGTGACTGCCACATGTACTGTTAATGAAAATGTGATTAATCAGCCTTATGAATCATTAACAGAGGGTCAGTTATTGAATAAATCTCCTAGTTCACTTGCTAGAAATGTTTTAGATTCTGGTTATAACAGTTTCAGTGATGAGAAATCTGTTTTATCTAACTTGATTCTTCCATATGAAGAATTTTATATAGCTAAAACAGATGATCAATTTTGTAATTATCATTCATTGACAAAAGAGATACTAGTTAAAGTAGAGAGATTTTTATCTAATTCTCCTCCACCTGTGAGTGGACTCGCAGACTTGGAATCTGAAATTGCTAAGGGCTTTGATAAACCCACTTGTTTGATGTCAAATTCAACTGTGAATTCTCAACAGAATTCAGAATTGAATTCACATAAACTTATTAATCATCCTTCAGAAAAAAATTGCCTTTATGGTACAATAAATGATAAGATTTCTGATGAGCCTTTCCTGTGTGACTGTGATGATAAAGTAAATAAAGATATTCAGAATAGAAGTTTAGTGCATAAAAGTAATGTTCAAATACACACAGAACTGGCAAAGAATTTAGTTAAAGAAAACAATCATGATGTTGATAACAGTGACCTCTCAATATTTTTCACTGATCATGATGAGAGTTTACTGTTATTTGAAGATGTTGATAAAGAGTTTAATGATATAAGTGTTTCTCCCCTGAAGAGTAAATGCAAATCTATTTGTAGGTCAGACAGAACTACTATAAATGAAATCGCTCCAGTTTCTCAGTTCCTAATTTCTGATGAACTTCTGTTAGACAATGATTCTGAACCCCAAGACCAAATCATCCGTAATACTACCAATTGGGAATCTCATGAAGATTTGAAAGATGTACAGGAGGAAAAAGTGAAGAGTGATGAATATGCTTTTGATTATTCTAGGGAATTATTTTCTGTTACCTTTGATTTAGGATTTTGTAGTCCAGATTCTGATGATGAAATATTAGAACATGTATCAGATACAAATAACAGTAGACTTCTAGATGAATCTGAAGCATATTTAGATGTTAGGGAAAAAAGCAATGCAAATTATGTTTCAAGTCAATCAAAAGGTTATGCTGAAAATTTTACAAGTGAAATTATTCCTTTTCCATCAAGTGAAGATATACAGAGTCCAAATTTTGAAAGTTTTCCAATGAGTGCAGCAGAAAATAAAGAATCTATCTCTCCTGGGTTTTCTCAGTTTTCTTTGCCAGCGGGAAAAAAAGTTATGAGTACACCACTTTCTGAATCAAAGACATTGAACTCATTTTCTAAGATAAGAAAGGAAATGCATGATTCTAATAAGGAAAAAGTAAATTTACAAAGTTTCAGAGGAACCTTGAATTCAACTTTAGATGATTTAGAATTCTCTCTAGAAAAGACTAAAAGCAGTGATCAAATCTATCTGCAAGAAATCTGTCATTCTACTGAAGGTAAGATTTCATAATTATAAAATCCCTAACTCCACGGAGAATAATTACTCTAGAACTATTTCTATAATTTTTCCAAATGTTTTTTTCTCAGCATATGATGCAATACACAAACACAAATACTGTATAATAGATGTGTATTTATGTGTATTTTTCTTAGGATGATGCTCACTGATGTAAGATGTGTTTTTTTCCTACATATTATGCTATGCATGTGACAGGAAATGTGTTATGCTAGATGCTGTGAAATATATGAAGTATTAAGATTTGGCCCTAGTCCTGGTTGTGGAACACAAGTTGTGTGACATATAGATTTGAAAAGATGCCAGTAAAATGTGGAAATGACTACCAAATAAATAAGATAATATAGGGTATTTAGGAGATTCAGAGGATGATGAATAAGATTAGATTGGAAAGTCTTCGTGTATGATGTAGATTTTCTTTTTGACTTTTCAGGAATATTTATGATTTGGATACATTGACAATAATAGAATTTCTAACTTAGAGAAACTGTGAGATACATATTATTTTAAGTCACTGATTTGGAATGGGGGAGGGGATAATCTGTTACACAAAAACTGATAACTAACAGAAATCCACAAAGTAAGTTTTTCTTCACATTCTGTATTATTAAAGCATCTGGCCGGCGCCGCGGCTCACTAGGCTAATCCTCCGCCTGCTGCGCCGGCACCCTGGGTCCCAGTTGGGGCGCCGGATTCTGTCCCGGTTGTCCCTCTTCCAGGCCAGCTCTCTGCTGTGGCCAGGGAGTGCAGTGGAGGATGGCCCAAGTACTTGGGCCCTGCACCCGCATGGGAGACCAGGAGAAGCACCTGGCTCCTGACTTTGGATCAGTGCAATGCGCCTGCCGCAGCATGCTGGCCGCGGCAGCCATTGGAGGATGAACCAACAGCAAAGGAAGACCTTTCTCTCTCTCTCTCTCTCTCTCTCTCTCTCTCACTCTCTCACTGTCCACTCTGCCTGTCAAAAAAAAAAAAAATTTAAAAAAAGGCATCTACCTGGGTCTGGGGCTGTGGTACAGTGAGTTAAGCCGCTGTCTGCAGGGTCAGCATACCATATAGGTCCCAGTTCATGTCTCAGCTGCTCCACTTCCAATCCAGCTCCCTACTAAGGGTCTGGGAAAAGCATTGGAAGATGGCCCAAGTGCTTGGGACCCTGCCACCCATGTTGGAGACCTGGATGAAGCTCCTGGCTCTTGGCTTTGGCCTGGCCTAGCTGCAACTCTTATAGTCATCTGGGGAATGAACCAGTGGGTGGAAAATCTCTGTCTCTGTGTCTCTCTTTCCCTCTCTCTGTTAACTTTCTAAATAAATGAATCTTGAAAAAAATTGGTTTTGAAGAAAATAACCAGCACTTCAATATGAGATGCAGGCATTGTAAACAATGGTTTAACTTCTATCTCACAATACCAGCCCGATCAGAAGCAATTTTTATTGTAGCCATCAATAAAATAGATTATTAAGATTGGGTAGGGGGCTGGCGTTGTGGCATGACAGTTTAAGCTACCACCTGCAATGCTGGCATCCCTTATAGGTGCCAGTTTGAGTCCCAGCTGCTCCACTTCCAATCCAGTTCCCTGCTAATGAGCCTAGGAAAGCAGGGGAATATGGCCCAAGTCCTTGGGCTTCTGCAAACCATGGGAGACCTGGATGGTGCTCCTGACTCCTGGCTTTAGCCTGGCCCAGTTGCGGCCATTTGGGGAGTGAATCAGTGGATGGAAGATTGATCAATCTCTGTCCCCCTCTGTCTGTAACTCTGCCTTTCAAATAAATAAAATAAATCTTAAAAAAAAAAAGATTGGCTAAACTTAAATTTATTGACCAGGTTCATTTTTTTCGATCAATTATAGATGGACAATTATCTACAAGTAATGAAAGTGAAGATGATATTTTCCTAAGAAAAAGTAAAAAGCCAAAAAAAAATGTTTTAAAATCTCCTGAGGTAAGTCTTTCCATAATTATAATAATATAATTATATCTAAGACTGTTACCTATTTATCAACTTATTTATTTTATGTAGGATCAAAAAAATAATGAAGATGATTCTCCAATTTGTGCTGTGAAACGGTGCAGGGTTCCTATAAACAGAGTAAGTAACAGATAATATACAGTAATCCAAATTCTCTTGTGGTAAATATTACAAGAAAAATATGTGCATAGTTTATCCTATGTGATAGGAATTTCTATCTTCCCTTAGTTTTCAGAAATAAAATCACTGTGGAGTGTTCTCAGTGTGACTGTATTTGATATGACATTAAATAGAATGAATATATATATTAGTAAAACTTATGTTACTTAATTTGGTATTATCCAGCTGATTAGTTTTTAAGTATTAAATATTTATCACATAGTTGTGAGTTGTGAAAGCAATTTATTTGTCTAAGAAGGAGATATTAGGCCAAATATTTAAAATGAAAATAAAATAATAACCCTTGGGAAATTCACTGATAAAACAATCCAGTTATATTTTTCTAATATAAGAATTTTGTGCAATTATTGTAGCTAGAATTATCATCTAGTGATGAGAGTGAGAATTTTCAGAAACCACATCCACAGTCAGAAGACTTCATGGGTCATCACAGGAATGCCAGAAGAGGTTTCAAGGTGAAAAAGAAGCAGAGGAACCTCAAGGTAGGTGTTTTGTTTGTTTGTTTCTTCATTTTATATATAATATATTTTATATTGAAGATCACTAGTTTTTACATCAAGTAGATTTCTCTGTATATTTTCTCAAAAGAGAAGTTTTTGAAAGTATTTTTACACCAGCTTTATTTTTTTACCTGAATTAAAATTTTTAAAATGTGATATTTTCATTTCTCTTTGTGTTTTGATACTTTACCTTGCAATGTTGTATTAAGTGTACTGAGAATTTGTGGGTCAAACTGACAAAAATATGGAGGCAGAACCCTAAGTTTTAGAGTATTTGCTCTATAATTATTGTACTGTTTTATCCCTGTCTAATATTCAAATAGTTGGAAAAGAATTCTCAGCGCATTTTTGCTTCTGGACATTGCTGTGGTGTGATATTTTTATGGACAAAATTTAATTAGCTGGAAGATTTTCTGATTATTAAGAAACATTTAGCCAGCTGATCTGCTGATTTTATCTTACTTGGAGCTATCAGGAGAAATGTTTTAAAAAGTAAATTTTGATTTCTGCAGTTTTCTATCTTATTTTTGATCTTAAAAGCATTTTTAAGAAATCTGTTTTCCACAACTTTTTCAATTCTGAATGAAAATGATTTTCTCAAGGAATCCTCATGTTTTCCATTTTGTTTTAGCATATAGCTAGGAAGTTTTTAGATGATGAAGCAGAAGTGTCTGAAGAAAATGCAGAATGTGTTTCATCAGATGAAAATGATGAGTCAGAAAATGAGCAGGATTCCTCATTACTTGACTTCTTAAATGATGAGACTCAACTTTCACAAGCTGTAAATGGTAAATGTTATAAATGATGCCTTTAGAAGTTTTTTCAATGTTTTTAAGTTTTAAAACTTAAATGTTTTACTTCAGTGTTTTAATGTGGATATACTTAAATAATCAGTTTTTGAAGAAACTAGACTTTAAGGCAATTGAATTTGGTATATACAAAATATTTATTCATTTTCATTTAAATTCTGTAATACTTTATTTTAGACTTGTTTGTTTATAGGTTTATGCTAATTTGAATATTTCTATCCAGATTGATTTGGGTAGCTCAATTCCAAATGTTCATTTAATAAGTGTTAGGGCCTACTCTGTTCCCAGTACTATGTAAGGCACTTGAGAAAGGTATATTAGTGAAGAAATATACAAAAAAATACCTCCTTAAGAAACTTAGATTCTTAAGTAGGAAGTAGGCTGACACATAACTAAGTTATTTAGTATACTGTAAGATGGAAAATTTATGGAAAATGAAAAAAATGGATCATTAACAAGCAGGATTAGGAGTAGCTGAGTTTGGGGGTATTAATAGTGGACAATGCCTCATTGAGAAGGTGCCATTTGATGAAAGACTACAAAAAGAATGCTTTGTGGATTGTGAGTTTTTAACTGACACAAAACTGAACTTACTGTTTCCCAGGGTGGACATTGTAGGCCAGTGGGTTAAGCTGCCTCCTGTGATGCCAGCATCCATATCTGAGCACTAGTTTGAGTCCCAGCTGCTCTGCTTCCAGTTTAGCTCCCTGATGGATGTGCTTGGGAAAGCAGGGGAATATGGCCCAAATGCTTGGGCCCCTGCTACCTGGTACATGCGAGACTGAGATGGAATTCTTGACTCAGTTGCAGCCTAGCCTAGCTCCAGCCATTGTGGCTAACTGGGGAGTGAGCCAGCAGATGGAAGATGATCTCTTTCTCTCTCTCCCTCTCTCCTCTCCTTTTATGTTACTCTGCCTTTCAAATAAATAAGTCTTTAAAAAAAAATTTTGCCAGAGCTGGTACTGTGGCATAGTAGGCTAATAAGCTTTTGCCCACGGCACCAGAATCCCATATGGGCACTGGTTTGTGTCCCAGCTGCTCCTTTTCCAATCCAGCTCTCTGATATGGCCTAGGAAAGCAGAAGATTGCCCAAGTGCATGGGCCCCTACCCTAGATGGGAGACCCGGAAGAAGCTCCTGGCTCCTGGCTTTGGATTGCCTCAGCTCTGCCCTTGCAGCCATTTGGGGAGTGAACCAGTGGATGGAAAATTCTCTCTCTCTCTTTCTCTCTTTCTGTCTGTAACTCTACCTCTCAAATAAATAAGCAAAAAAATTCTTTCGCCAAGTAATGGAGAACTTTCACAAAATAGTATTTTCAAACAATGCTTGGGACTGGCGCTGTGGCTCACTTGGTTAATCCTCTGCCTGCGGCACCAGAATCCCATATGGGCACCGGGTTCTAGTCCCGGCTGCTCCTCTTCCAGTCCAGCTCTCTGCTATGGCCCGGGAGGGCAGTGGAGGATGGCCCAATTGCTTGGGCCCCTGCACCTGCATAGGAGACCGGGAAGAAGCTCCTGGCTTTGGATCGGCGCAGCCATTTGGGGAGTGAATCAATGGAAGGAAGACCTTTCTATCTCTCTCTCTCTCACTGTCTATAACTCTACCTGTCAAATAAATTTTAAAAAATTATAAAAAAATAATGCTTGAACAGATCTGAATAAATTAAAAATTTACAAAAAGAAAAAAGAAATAGCAATGTATTTGGAATGAGGGAGAGGGGAAGTAGTAGGAAGTGAGGTAAGAGAGATAGTGAGCAGCCAGATCATCATCTGACGTATTTTAGTAAAATATCTGCAACTTCTATGTTGAGAATGGCCTATAGGGAAACAAAAACTGTTGCAATAATCCAATTAAGGAATGATAGTGACTTTGACAAAGATTGTAGCTCTGAGGAAGGTAAGACATGTTATATTCTGGATACATAAAACTGACAGGATTTTTGTGATAGATTAGAAAGAAAAAAAGTCAGGGGGTTGAACAACTGAAGGATGTCGTGTTGTTAGCAGATATTGGGAAGGCTGCAGATGGTGGTTTGGATCGAAAGGAACGATCTGTATCTCCATGTTTTAAAATTTTTTTAAAAAAATTGTATTTATTTGGCCAGTGCCACGGCTCACTTGGCTAATCCTCCACCTGCGGCGCCGGCACCCTGGGTTCTAGTCCCGATTGGGGCGCCGGGTTCTAGTCCTGGTTGCTCCTCTTCCAGTTCAGCTCTTTGCTGTGGCCTGGAAGTGCAGTGGAGGATGGTCCAAGTGCTTGGGCCCTGCACTGCATGGGAGACTGGGAGGAAGCACCCGGCTCCTGGCTTCCGATCGGCACAGCGCCGGCTGTAGCAGCCATTAGGGGAGTGAACCAACAGAAGGAAGACCTTTCTCTCTGTCTCTCTCTCACTGTCTGTAACTCTCTCTCTTTCTCTCTCTCTGTCTGAAGCTAAGATCTTGGAACTCAGTCCAGGTCTCCCATGTGAGCAAGCAGCAGGGACTCCATTTTTCGAGCGATCACCGCTTGCAGACTCTCAGGAAGGAAGCATACATTAACTGGATGCTGGTACTGGTGCAGAGCTGAGGCTCAAACGCAGGCACTCCAGTTGAATTTAAAATCCACATCACATTGCATTTGAAATACATACGATTTCAAAGATTTTTAAAACAGTACTTCAGAATTCACATTTCTTTGTTTTCATGTGTCATTTTTTTTTTAGATTATTTTATTTGAAAGTCAGAGTTGCACGGAGAGAGAGAATCTTCCATCCACTGGTTCACTCCCCAATTGGCCAAAACGGGCCGGAACCACGCCAATCCAAAACCAGGAGCCAGGAGCTTCCTCTGGGTTTTCCCAATCAGATGCAGGGGCTCAAGGACTTGGGCCATCTTCTACTGCTTTCCCAGGCCATAGCAGAGAGCTAAATCAGAAGTGGAGCAGCTGGTACTTAAACCAGTGTCCATATGGGATGCCTTCACTGCAGGTGGCAGCTTTACCTGCTATGCCACAGCGTCAGTCCCAACCATGCATCATTCTGAAGTACCTGTTAAAGCTTTTTTAAATGATAGCCATAAATAAAACACTATATGTTTCTTGATTTTTAACTGAAAGTTATAAGGCAAAACTTTTGTCTGTGGCTTTTAATGTTAGTACATATTTCCCATTCTGCCTGGATTTCTTATGGTCTTTGCTTTTTGTTTTGTTTTGTTTTGTTTTGAATATTTCTGTTAATCAGGTACAGTCCTAAAGTTGTACTTATGGCTGTACCCTACATACGTTTCTTTTGAATGTATAAGCAGTTCTAATCCTTACTTTCAGGAAAGAGCAATTTTAGCAGAGCTTTTTTTTTTTTTTTTTTTTTTTTTTTTTTTTTTTTTTTGACAGGCAGAGTGGACAGTGAGAGAGAGACAGAGAGAAAGGTCTTCCTTTGCTGTTGGTTCACCCTCCAATGGCCGCCGCGGCCGGCGCACCGCGCTGATCCGATGGCAGGAGCCAGGGGCCAGGTGCTTTTCCTGGTCTCCCATGGGGTGCAGGGCCCAAGGACTTGGGCCATCCTCCACTGCACTCCCTGGCCACAGCAGAGAGCTGGCCTGGAAGAGGGGCAACCGGGACTAGAACCCTGTGTGCTGGCACCGCTAGGCGGAGGATTAGCCTAGTGAGCCGCGGCGCCGGCCCTTTAGCAGAGCTTTTACAAGTTGTCTGTGACCACCCAACTAGTTGGTCTGATCTTGAAGGCTCCTATTTTTGCACTTTTAAATAATTGTTTTTAGACAGCTTTTAGTATTGTGTATTTTGTGTAAAATATTTTTCTAAGATTTGAATCATGTAATTTTGGAATATGCAAAGCTATATACTTTGCCAGTTTTCATTTCAATAATTTTGTTACTTTACCTTGAATTCTTTTATCTTTACAGATTCTGAAATGAGAGGCATTTATATGAAATCTTTGCATAGTCCATTGCTGGGCAGTAAGTACAAAATGGTCCAGAAGAATCATAATAACATCAACATTTTCTCTCAGGTATGAATTATATGGATATTTCAGAGAGACTTTCTTGATGGTGACATTGAAATATATTCCTGTTATTGAAGCCTTTGTTTAGTCTCTAAAATTGTACAGAGCTATTTCATATAATACCTGTCCAGTGTCAGGAAGATGGGCTAAAGTTTTCAGGATTCCTTTAACCCTAATTCGGTCAAAGTATCCTTTCTTTATTTGGATCTAATTAGAATATCTAATTAGATATCTAATTAGGCAAATACTTGAAGTAAATAGAATTTCATTTACTGGCTAAATTTTAAATTCTCATATATTTTCATTTCATTTAAAAATTTAATTTTTTTCAGTTAGTCTTGTTTGTTTATAAGTTGCCATGTTTGGCTTGGTGATACAGTTTTTCCCATCTCCATTGTGTTTTTATGTAGCACTTACTGCATTTTTTACTGTTACTTTTCTAGCTATCTGAATGTTGAATTAGACTGTAATATTTGACAGGACAAATCGTTGTTTTTTCTATATCCCCAAACTTCCTAATTTCCTCTATAAAGAATGTATTCAGTGTATGTTAGCTGAATGAGTGACTGAATTAATAAAGTAAGTGAAATAAATATTAAGATGTCATGTGCTTGAAAGAATATATTAAGTGCCTGATGGTTATATGAATTAAATTTAAGATATTTTTCTGTTTTTACTGTAGATTCCTGAACAAGATGAAACCTATTTAGAGGACAGTTTTTGTGTTGGTGAAGAAGAGTCTTGCAAAAGCCAATCGAGTGAAGAAGAAACTTGTATAGATTTTAACTTAATAACTGAAGATTGTGTCACCAGTGGGAGTAAAAAATATAAAACCCGGAGGGCAGTAATGCTAAAACAAATGAAGGCAAAACAGAATTGTGCAGGTTCAAAAAAGAAATTATCCAGAATTATTTTACCAGATGATTCAAGTGAGGAAGAAGACAGTGTAAATGATAAAAGAGAATCCAGTGTTAACACAAGCACCATTAACAAGAACAAACAACAGGACCATTGTTTGAATTTATTGCCTAATGAGTGTTCACTGCAGTCGAAGGTCCATCCTAATCCAATAGTTAATCAATCATCAAACCAGAGACAACAGACATCACTTAATTTAAAGGATACAATTTCTGAAGTCTTGAACTTACCTGAGAACCAGAACAAAACTGAATCTACATCACCGTTTGCTACCATTGATTCACAGAAAGACTACAGAAAATTTCCAACTCAGTTGAAGGTATGGATCAAATTAAAGAAAAAAGCCTTTCTATGTTTACCATAGGTTTTTTAAATTGCTTTTTTTCTATGTGGTTTATAGTAAAGAACTAGGTCAAAGAAAAATTAACTCCCCCAAACAAAAACACTGAAGAAAAAAAGGTTTTTTAAAGATTGATTTATTTGAAAGGCAGAGGTACAGAAAGAGGGGAAGATACAGAGAGAGAGAGAGACCTTCCACCCTCTGGTTCACTCCCCAATGGCCACAACAGCCAGAGCTGGGCTCATCTGAAGCCAGGAGCCAGGAGCTTCTTTCAGGTCTCCCATGGGTGCAGGGACCCAAACACTTGGGCCATGCTGTGCTGCTTTCCCAGGTCGTTAGCCGAGAACTGGATTGGAAGTGGAGCAGCCGGGACTTGAACCAGTGCCCATGTAAGATGCAGGCACTACAGGCAGCAGCTTTACCTGCAAAACCACAGCTAAAGAAAGTTTCTTACACCTAGAAAATAGCTCACTAAATTGTACAGGTAATTTATAGGATGCCCAGCTTTTAATTTTTCAAATGTGTTAGGCTTCTAATTAACATCATATGAAACACTTGATAATTTTACTAAAAGGATGTAGAAAAATACAGTTTTGGGACCAGTGCTGTGGCATAGCAGGTTAAGCCTCCGCCTGTGATGCTGGCATCCTACATGGGTACCAGTTTGAGAACTGGCTGCTCCACTTCTGATCCAGCTCCCTGCTAATGGGCCTGCGAAAGCAGCAAAGGATGGCCCAAGTGCTTGGGTCCCTGGAGCCATGTGGAAGACTCAGATGAAGCTCCTGGCTCCTGGCTTCAGCCTGGCCCAGATTCTATCATTGTGGCCATCTAGGCAGGAAACCAGTGGAGGGAAGATCCCTCCCCTCCTGTCTCTCCTCCTCCATCTGTAACTCTGCCTTTCAAATAAATAAAAAGTAAATCTTTTTTTAAAAAAAATACAGTCTCTGTGGTCAGTGCTGTGATATAGTGGGTTAAGCCTCCACCTGCAGTGCTGTCTGCTCCACTTTTGATTCTGCTCCCTGCTAATGGCTGGGAATGCAGCGGAAGATGGCCTGGGTGCTTGGACTCCTGCACCCACGTGGGAAACCTGGAGAAGGCTCCTGGCGCCTGACCTCAGATTGGCCTAGGTATGGCTATGGTGGCTATTTCGGGGGGTGAACCAGTGGATGGAAGACCTTTCTCTGTCTCTCCCTCTCTCTGTCTGTATCTGCCTCTTAAGTAAATAAATAAATCTTAAATTTAATTTCTGAAAAAAAATACAATTTCCTATAAAATGAAATGAACAGCAATTATGTGCTAAGAACTGGTTCTCAGATTAACTTCTCAAAAAGCTGCAAGTATGTAACTCTGTCATCTTTCTGTTTGGGTAGGGGGTTTAATGGTGCATCTGGTTTCCTGAATTAATTTTTTTTCAAGAATGGCTGCTAAGTACAATTTCACCTTCTCTTTATTGAATTTATAGTTACAATTATTTTGCTAAATAGGGATTAAGGTCAAGCTAATAGGAATCCCTTAACTGTAAATATTTATTAAATTATTGGGTTATTATTTAGGGATAAGACTGAAATAAAGATTTTCTTTAAATAATTTTTTGATTCATTTATTTGAAAGAGTTACAAAGAAGGAGATGCAGAGAGAGAGCGAGAGAGGTCTTTCATCTGCTGGTTCATTCCCCAAATGGCTACAATAGCAAGAGCTGGACCAATCTGAAGCCAGGAGCCAGGGGCTTCTTCCAGGTCTCCCATGTGGGTGCAGGGGCCCAAGCACTTGGGTGTCCTCTGCTACTTTCCCAGGTGTATTAGCAGAGAGCTGGATCAGAAGTGGAGAAGCAGGAACATGAATCCGTACCCATGTGGGATGCTGGCACTGCCAGTGAAGACTTAAGCTACTAGGCCACAAAGCCAGCCCCTAAAGGACGTTACTACTTTAGTGCTCCCTTCCTTAAAGGTAGATATAGGTTAATAAAACTTTGTATATCATGAAAAGAGATAAATAGATTTGAACGGAATTGTTTAAAATTTTCTTTTATTATCTAATGCAATTCTATATTGTTTGATTCTTTAAATTAGGAGGGGAAAATTGAGCTGAAAGAAAACTGTCTTATCAGAAACCTTCAGATGTTCAGATATTATTAACAGCTTGTTTTGTCATGTACAAGCATATTGCAAATAATAGTTCTTGTAGTTTGCCATTGGTTTGAGTGTTTTCACAAATGCGTATATACCATTTTTATGATGTCCAGTTTTCTTTCTTTATACACTTCTGTAGAAAGCCATATTCTACTAAGTCCTTCTAATATTTTTTCTAGTTCTTCCTTTATTTATTTATTTTTTTTAATGATTAATTATTTGCAAGGCAGAGTGACAGAGGTATCTTCTATTCACTGGTTAATTTCCCAAATGGCCACAACAATGGGGCTGAGGCAAGCTGAAGCCAGGAACTGGGAACTCTACCCGGGTCTCACGCGTGGGTGGCAGAAACCCAAGTACACGGGTCATCTTATGCTGCTTTCCCAGGTGCACTAGCAAGGAATTGGATTAGAACCAGTGCTCTGATATGGGAAACTAATATGAGGACATTTAAAAATTTTTTGAAAATGGAATTAAAAGATAAAAGATTTTGAAACCCATGCCAGTTTTTTATAAGGTGCATTTTCAGTAAATGTTTTAAAGACTCCTTACACGTATTTCCTTTACAAACACATACACTCACACAAGCAAGCTGATATACTTTATGAATTCATGCGAATATTTCAACTTTAGGAGTATGGGTTTTTCATGTAATCCCTTTAATTTCATATCTTTATCTCCCTTTCTCCCATGTGTAGAATTCTAGTTCTCAATCATACAAAGCCATTTCAAAAAGTTCGTAAAAAATGAAATTAAAAGATAAGCTTATGTTGGCACTAGAAATTTTGAAATCCATGTATAGTTTTTCTCTTTTTTTTGACAGGCAGAGTTAGACAGTGAGAGAGAGAGAGAGAGAGAAACAGAGAGAAAGGTCTTCCTTTCCATTGGTTTACCCTCCAAATGGCCGCTATGGCCAGCATGCTGCAGCCAGTGTGCTGTGCCAATCCGAAGCCAGGATCAAGGTGCCACCTCCGGGTCTCCCATGCGGGTGCAGGGCCCAGGCACTTGGGCCATCCTCCACTGCCTTCCCGGGCCACAGCAGAGAGCTGGACTTGAAGAGGAGCAACCGGGACAGAATCTGTCGCCCCAACCCAGACTAGAACCCGGGGAGCTGGTGCTGCAGGCGGAGGATTAGCCAAGTGAGCCACAGTGCCGGCCCCATGTATAGTTTTTCATAAGCTTTTTGAATATACCCCATATAGGGAATAATAAAATACATAGTTAACTTGTGTTATTCTAAAAACTGTATATTTTCAGAATAATAGTACCATTACTATCATCAATCTTACTGAAACCAGGTTTAATATATGTTTTGTAATTCTTTTTGTTTAAAGAAGAATTTATAATTCTTTACAAACTATTTGTAATCATTCTGATTATTCCATCAAACTGGATATATATTAAGGTTAGTTTGTTTTACTTTTATAGATTCTTTTTTTTTTTAATTTATTTATTTGAAAGGCAGTTACAGAGAGGCAGAGAGAAAGGGTGGGGGGGTCTTCCATCCGCTGCCTCGGTCCCCAGATTGCCACAATAGCCGGAGCTGCACCGATCTGAAGCCAGGAACCAGGAGCTTCTTCTGGGTCTCCCAAGCAGGTGCTAGGGCCCAAGGATTTGGACCATCTTTCACTGCTTTCCCAGGCCACAGCAGAGAGCTGGATCAGAAGTGGAGCAGCCGGGAATCAAACCAGTGCCCATATGGGATGCTGGCACTGTAGGCGATGGCCCTACCTGCTATGCCACAGTGCCAGCCCCTATGGTTATAACTTTTTTCAGCTGTTCCATATTGATGCAAATTTGGGTTTATAATATTTCATTATCATAAATAGTCCTGTAACAAACATCCATTGCATGTCCTTCTCATGTAGCTTTGGGTTATACACCTTGAAGAGGAGTTTCTCCAAAAGATAAATGTATATGGAATGTTGTAAGTGTTGTTAATTTCCCCATAGGGGTGTTACTCTGTTACTACCAGCAATATAAAAGAATTCTTGAATCCTTCACAGCCTCATCAACAGAGAATGTTGTCATTGTGGTGAGAAATGGTGTTTTTGAAGTTTTAATTGTTCCTTTTTATCTCAGCAAAATTTTTAGAAAAAAATTTTTTTAAGATTTGTTATTTACTTGACAGAGTTACAGAGAGAGGTAGAGAGAGGTCTTCATTCCACCAGTCCACTTCCCAAATGTCTGCAACAACCGGAGCTGTGCCAATCCAAAGCCAGGAGCCAGGAGCTCCTTCCAGGTCTCCCACATAGGTGCAGGGGCCTAAGCACTTGAGCCATCTTCTACTGCTTTTCCAGGCACATTAGCAGAGAGCTGGATCAGAAGTGGAGCAGCTAGGATTCAAACCTGCATCCATATGGGATCCCGGTGCTACAAGCTGGGGCTTTGACCCACTGTGCCACAGTGCCGGCCCCTATCTCAGCAAATTTGAAGAATCTTTTCATACTGAATGTTACAGAAGAGTCATTTTCATTTCTTTTGTGAGAGTATTTTGAATTATTGTTTGAGGTGTTTGTGGACCACTGGAATTTTATGTGCCATCTTGACTACAAATGCACAGGAAGGCTGGAGGGCCAGTTTATAGTTATCCATTCTGATGATGTTTTCCCTTTCTAGTGGATCTCAAGATTGAGAAGTGTGTTTATGGGGCCAGTGTTGTGGTTCAGTAGGTTAAGCCACGGTCTACAGTGCTGGCATCCCATGTGAGTGCCTGTTCCTATCTTGGCTGCTTCTCTTCCACTCCAGCTCCCTGCTTATGCTGCAGCCACCCACAAGGGAGAGATGCAAGGAGTTCCTGATTCCTGGCTTCAGTCTGGTCCATCCCTGGCCATTGCTGCCATTTGGGGAGTAAACCTGTAAATGGAGATCTCTCTCTTTAAACTCTTTCAAATTAAAAAAAAAAATCTTTAAAAAAGTTGAGAATTGTGTTTATGCTTTCTTCATTTATGGAATAGGTTCATTTGTCATATACATTTATGCTAAATGTTGGTTTTGGGGGTAAGGATTTGGACATGTAGCACTCTGCGTGTTTATAGTGCCCCATGAATCTTTCAGAAGGGTAGCTCATAATCAACAGCATTTGGCAAATACTTTCCGAGAATCTCCTGGCTTAGTTAACTCCGGAGAATCTCACGTTCTTTTTGTTGACCTCTGTGTATTCCTTACTTTATTGTCACCCTAGTTAGATAATTTAACATATTTTTGAAACCATGTATGTTTAGCAGGTGTAGTTGTTTTCAGTTGGCAGCATTTCCTGGTCATCTAATCTCCCAATTATTTTTTAATCATATCTAGTTTCCTCATTTTTCAGATTGAATTGTAATCTGCTTTAAGTCTTATTATTTAACTGCCAATTTGTCTATTCTCTAGGCTAAAAATTGTAATTCTCCTTTTTAACTTCATTTCTTTACTGTTCATTTTTAGAGTTTCTAATTCCTCACATTCTTCTATTAGCTTTTGTTAATACATTTTGAGTTGTAAGAGTGTTGGCTTATTCCTTCATTTATTAACTTTGTTCAAGTTGAAGGAAACAAGGATATTGTCAGTAAAGAGAATGTGAGAAGCTTATGATGCTAATATGTATTTTATTTATTTATTATTTATTTGAAAGGAAGAGTTAAGAGAGAGGTCTTCCATCCACTGATTCAAATGGCTGCAACGTCTGAGTTAGGCCAGACCTGAAGCCAGGAGCCAGGAGCTTCTTCCAGGTCTCCCACGTGGGTACAGGGGCCCAAAGAATCTTCCACTGCTCTCTTAGGTGCAAGCAGGGAGCTGGATTGGAAGTGGAGCAGCTGGGACTCGAACTGGTGCCCAAATGGGATTCTGGCGTTGTAGGCCGAGGCTTTACCCTGCTGCACTACAGCACCGTGCCTGCTAATATGTATTTAACCTGATTGTGATCAGTTTTTTCCTTTTTTGTTTTGCCTTCAGGCTGGTACTATTCTGGAAGATGCCAGAATTTCAAGACCACATTCGACTGGGACAAATACTTATCTTGGACTTCTACAGGAAACAGAGAGAACCAATATCCTTGTGGATAGCCGTGAAATAACTTCTGGTTTACAAGTAATTTCTTCGCTAAGAGCAATCCATGGGTTACACGTAGAGGTTTGTCCTCTTAATGGCTGTGATTACATTGTGAGTAACCGCATGGTCGTGGAAAGGAGGTCTCAATCTGAGATGATAAATAATATCAATAAGAACAAGCTCATTGAGCAGATCCAACGTTTGCAGAGCATGTTTGAAAGAATATGTGTGATTGTGGAAAAGGACAGAGAAAAAACAGGTTTGTGTCTTTAAATGTCTTTATAACATTGTGAAAGAACCTATTATTTCATGCATTATTCTACTGTTAGGATGTGGAAAACGCAAGTATAAATACCTGATTTATGAATGCCATTTAATCTTTTAATGATGCCATGTTTCTCATTAGCCATTGTACTTAAGTGCAGCTTTTGAGAATTAAAAACAAGAAACTGAAGGCAAATGAACCAATCATAATGCTTTCCCAAGAACCCCAGAAAGGATGAGGGCCTTAAATATGGCAAAAATGGTCAAGAGAAGTAGGATTCAGGAGATGTGTAGGAGTCAGGATTTTCTGGAGTTAACAGTTGTTGAGAATTACTCTGAGTTGACTAACTTTTTGGTTTCTGGGCACTCAGTGGTGTTATTTATTGCAATTGTGAATATAAGAGAAGCAGTAGAGTTGAATGTATTTGAATTTTCTATGAGTCACTTAAATGGATGTCTTGGATGATTAGGAAATACAGGATTGGAGCTTTGGTTAGGGAATTTCTGTGATAGTTATTTACTTGTGTGGAGACACCTTGAATAGTAAAAAATAATGGGGTGTGGAATCAGAAAATACAGTGATATCTGGCTTCTCTAAAGTATGTATCATTGCATTGACAAATCTTTCCCTCTGCAGGAATAATTGTTTTACTTATCTTGTGATATTCAAGGGATTAAATGAAATCATGTAGGTGAAACCAGTATAGATGGGCTAATTACACATAAAAGGCCATAGTATAGTTCATGTAAAACACTGGTTTGGGAATTGTGCAACCGTATTTCCATCTGTCACTGGTAAACCATGTAACCTTGGATAAGTCACTTGTGTGTGTGCGTGCTTTGTGTGTTTAATGAAAAGTAAGAGATAAATAGATGGAAAAGTATCTTTGGGTTTGGGGATGCATATTGGAGAATTAAAAAAAAGGATATAAGTAGTAGAATACAGAAAATCAAATGAAGGAAACAAGTAAATTAATTGGAAAGATGATGCTAAAATGAATTTACAGGTCTTTGTTGATTCACTCTTTAATAAGTGCAAGATTGTATCACTTAAACCAACACTTAGTAAGTTCTTCATCAGTTGCTAGTATAAAAAATATTACAGATGACTAATCTTTTTTTAAAAAAGATTTATTTATTTGAGAGGTAGAGTTACAGACAGTGAGAGGCAGAGACAGAGAGGACTTCTCTCCGTTGGTTCACTCCCCAGATGGCCTCAACGGCTGGAGCTGTGCCGATCCGGAGCCAGGAGCTTCTTCTGGGTCTCCCATGTGGGTACAGGGGCCGAAGGACTTGGGCCATCCTCTACTGCTTTCCCAGGCCATAGCAGAGAGCTGGATTGGAAGAGGAGCCGCCAGGACTAGAACCAGCGTCCATATGGGATGCAGGTGCCGCAGGTGGAGGATTAACCCACTGTGCCATGGCGCCAGCCCCTAGATCTTTTTTTTTTTTTTTTTAAGATTTATTTATTTATTTGAAAGCCAGAGTTATTACACAGAGAAGGAGAGGCAGAGAGAGAGGTCTTCCATCATTGGTTTACTCCTCAACTGGCTGCAATAGCCAGAACTGCACCAATCCAAAACCAGGAGCCAGGAGCTTCTTCTGGGTCTCCCAGGCAGGTGTAGGGGCCCAAGGACTTGGGCCATCTTCTACTGCTTTCCCAGGCAATAGCAGAAAGCTGGATCTGAAGTTGGAGCAGCCTGGACTCAAACTGGTGCCCATATGGGATGCCGGCACTGCAGGCGGCAGCTTTACCCGCTATGCCACAGCTCTAGCCCCTAGGTGAATAGATCTTAACTTTCTTAAGTTGTCTAACGATACAAATTCTCTTATTTATTTACCTTTCTGTGCTGATAATAGTTCAAAACACTTATAATATCTCAGATACTTAAGAATCACTTTAAAACTGCTATAGGTGTTTCTTATTAATAGAATATGGCATTACTTTGCTTATTGATGTAGATCTTTGGATTTAAAAAATGTAAAGTATATTCTACTTAATATTTGTTACTAACATTTTCATTGTCCTAAAATATGAAATATTTAGGAGACACATCAAGGATGTTTAGGAGAACAAAAAGCTATGACAGCCTTCTGACCTCCTTAATTGGTGCGGGAATCCGAATTCTTTTTAGTTCCTGCCAAGAAGAAACTGCAGAATTGCTAAAGGAACTGTCTTTATTGGAACAACGAAAGCATGTTGGTATTCATGTTCCAACAGTGGTGAATAGTAGTAAATGTGAAGCACTACAGTTTTATTTAAGTATACCCAATATAAGTTATATAACTGCATTAAATATGTGTTACCAGTTTTCATCTGTGAAAAAGATGGTTAACAGGTATGTCTTATTAATTTTAACATTTTTAATTGATATTATTTTTGAGCTTCCATATAAATTTTCAATATATGTATGCATACAGTGTGTAATGACAAAATCAAGGTAATCAGTATTTCTGTTTCAAACATTTATCATTTTTCTGTTAGGGACCATCAGACTTCCAGCTATTTTGAAATATGTAATAAATATATTGTTATAGATTATATTTACCCTACCATTCTACAGAACACTAGAATGAAATACTTTTTTTTTTTTTTTTGAAATACTCTTATTTAACTGTATCTTGGTGACTTGTTATCTAACCTCTGTCTGTCTCTTCTCCCCTGCCCCTTTCCTAACTTCTAATGACCTCTATTCACCTCTGTTTCTGTGGTGTGAACTTTAGATTCCACAAGTGAGAATGTGTCTTTTTGTGCCTGGATTATTTCATTTAACATGAGTTTCATACATGTTGCCACATGACAGGCTTCTGCTCTATTTTTTGGCTAAATAGTATTCAATTGTGTACCTATACCACATTTTCTTTATCCATTCATCTGCTAATTAACAACTTGGCTGATTCCATATCTTGGCTATTGTGAATAGTGCTGGAATAAACATGGGAATGCAGGGATCTCTTTGATAAAGTGATTTCATTTTCTTTGGTTATATTTTCAGTAGTTAAGATTGTTGGGTCATATATGAATTCTATTCATTTTTCCATAATGGCTGTACTAATTGGATTTCTACCGATAGGGATTTCTCCTTTTCCATTTCTATTTAGTTTTGCTTGTCTAGCTAAACCTAAGTAAATTTTATTTAATAAGCTTTTAAAAATGTAGCTTTTCGATTTTTTGTATATTTTAAATGTTTACTTGAAAGGCAGAAAAGACAGGGGGAGAGATAGAGCATCTCATCAGGTGGTGTACCCCCCAAAATAGCTGCAATGGCTGAGGCCCAAGGTCTCCAAAATGAGTGGCCTCTTCTGCTTTCCCAGATGTATTAGTGGGGAGCAGCTAAACTGGAAGCATAGTAGCCTGGATTCAAAACTGGCACTCTCATATGGGATACTGAGGTGTTGGCATTGCAGGAGGCAGCTAAACCTGCTGTGCACAACACTGGACCCTTTATTCTTTATTACTATTTTTTAAAGATGCATTTATATATCTGAAAGGCAGAGTGACAGAAGGAAAGACAGGGAAACAGACTGACTGATTTCCATCCATTCCATGCTAAACTAAGAGCCAGGAAATCCATCTGGGTCTCCCATGTAAGTGGCAGGAACTCAGCTTATTGTCCCTTTTCCTTTTATTCTTTTGGAATACGCCTGTTGTGAAACTGTTTGCTTAATGGTATAGCATTAAGTTTTGTGGATGTCTATCTTCCCATCATTTTTTTTTTTAAATAAGACCTGGATATCTAGAAAATTCTTCCTGCTGCTGCTTAGGCTATTGTTGTTGAAGATCTTTTACTGCATTGACTGTTTTATGATTTCTCACTATGCTGAATTTCTCATTCAAAGTATGAATTATCTACCTCAATGTGTATTATTTTTAAGATTTATTTATTTATTTAAAAGAGAGAGAGAGAGAGTGGTATCTTCCATCTGCTGGTTCACTATTCAAGTGGTTCCAATGGGCTGAGCTGGACCATCCAAAGCCAGGAGCCAGGAGTCTCTTCCGGGTCCTGATGCGGGTGCAGGGCCCAAGCACCTGGGCAATCTTCTACTGCTTTCCCAGGCCATACCAGAGAGCTGGATCAGAAGTGGAGCAGCTGGGACTCAACCCGGTGCCCATATAGGATGCCAGCAGTTCAAGTGGTGGCTTTACTGGCTACGCCACAGTGCTGGCCCCTCACTGTGTGTATTCTTTATCTAACCTAAGAATCCTTATTTTTTATTACTTTTCAGGCATTTTGTAGAATTCCTTTACTTTGAGGTATGCTTCTGGAGAATGTTTCAAGATGTTAAGCTTTCTTTACTCTGATTTCTATGTATTTGGTCTAACATTTGCTGCTTTCAATTTTTTATTTTTTTAAATATGGTTTGACATGAAAGGTCACGAAGCTTTTTTTTTTTTTTTTTTTTAAGATTTATTTTATTGGGGCCAATGCTGTGATGTAGTGGGTAAAGCCGCCACCTGCAATGTCGGCATCCCATGTGGGTGCTGGTTCGAGTCCTGGCTGCTCCACTTCTGATCCAGCTCTCTGGTATGGCCCAAGTCCTCCGGGCTCTGCACCCACTTGGGAGACCTGGAAGAAGCTTCTGGTTCCTGGCTTCCAATCAGCCATTGTGGCCACTTAGGGAGTGAACCAGTAAAAAAAGATATGGCTTTTATAAAAGTCAACAGATGTAATGTTTTTTCTTTTGCTGTTTTTCAGCTCACCTCAAGAAATCTCTAATTATGCACAAGTAACTCATCAAAAAGCTGAGGAGATCTATAGATATATTCACTATGTGTTTGACATGCATATGCTACCAAGTGATCTTAACCGAGAGACTAAAATCTGATGCATCACCAGATGGCTCAAAGAACTCTCACAATACTAAATGCTCTTCAGTAATTACTGAGGTGGTTTGTGATGATCAGTTAAAACTATGTAAATAAGAGAACATTTCCTGATTAAACATTATTTTATATTGTATATTTTATTCATATAGATTACATAAATTACTTTAAAAGAACCTGTAATGTCCAGTAATCATTTTGACTAACTAGATTGTGCAACCAATATTTTTCTAGTTTACTATGACAAGATTTATTTAAGATACTACTGAGGGTGGTTTAAGAAAGTATAGCTTTTGAGATGTATTTTGGAATGTTCCCCAAGATGAAGGCACTGTCCTTGTTTGTTAGCAATGGTTTCATGTGTTTGACTGTTGGCAACTTAGATTACAAACATGTTTTCTTTCCTATATATCCATACAAACTAATACCGAAATATTTTAAAGTTACTGGGTTTCAACATAGGTGTGGGTACTTCAAAAAGCTGATGAAGAAATGGGACAAAAAGGTAAGTATGTTGGTGCAAAAATATTTTGTAATTCACGTATACTTACAAAAGGTAGCTTAAGACTTTTAAGTCTCAAATTAGCATTTTGTTTTCAGTTAAGAGATTTAATGACCTTAATTCCTAAAACACTACTCATTAACTTCATGCAGCACCGCATTATACCAAATATTAGCAACTCAGCTCCTAATAACTCTTGTCATAGAGTCACTCTAAAACAAAAGATGGTTTTTGTACAACTGTGCTCTTTTTCTTAAGTCTTATGTTTCTATAAATCCTACAGTTATACTTATTTTCTTTCTGTAATCCAGTACTTCAAAATCCAGTACTTCAAAAACAACAATAGGGGTTGGCATTGTGGCATACAGTTAAGCCTCCACCTGTGACACTGGCATCCCATGTGGGTGCTGGTTCAATACCTGGCTGGCTCCATTTCCAATTACCTCCCTGCTAATGCACCTGGGAAAGCAGTGGAAGATGGCCCAATTGTTTGGCTCCTGCGCTCATATGAGAGACTGAGATAAAGCTCCAAGATCCTGGCTTTGGCCTGGCTCAGCTCCAGCCATTCTGGCCATTTGGGGAATGAACCAGTGAGTGGAAGGTCTCTCTCTCCCCCCTTCTCTCTTCTCTAACTCTTTCAAACAAAAAATAAAACAAACAAACAAACAAAAACCCCAATGAACAAACACTATAAAAGCAATTTTATTTTATTTGAGCATTATAGGGAGAAAAAGTAGTGAATATGTACTGTACCTAAAGGGAAAACATTCTGTCTAATTTTAAAACATTATACAGCATAGAATTCAAAGAAAAAAAATTTGCTATGACATATCAAATCTGTTCTCTGATTCTATCTAATAAAATAATGAAAAGGTAATAAGTTAAATTTATGTACGTTTCTTTTTTTTTTTTTTTTTTTTTTTGACAGGCAGAGTAGACAGTGAGAGAGTGAGAGTGAGAGAGAGAGAGAGAGAAAGGTCTTCCTTTTCCATTGGTTCACCCCCCAAATGGCTGCTGCAGCTGGCGCACTGCCCCGATCTGAAGCCAGGAGCCAGGTGCTTCTCCTGGTCTCCCATGGGGTGCAGGGCCCAAGCACTTCGGATATCCTCCACTGCCTTCCCAGGCCACCGCAGAGAGCTGGACTGGAAGAGAAGCAACCGGGACAGAATCTGGCACCCCGACCAGGACTAGAACCTGGGGTGCCGGCGCTGCAAGCGGAGGATTATCCTAGTGAGCCGTGGCGCCGGCCTAAATTTATGTAGTTTCACAGATAGAACAGTCAGGAGAGAAGCATGTTAAATAGTTTCTACAATATGTAATTTAAACATTGGATCATCAAGTTTTGTTTTAAAACTTTTTGTGAATTTACTAGCCACCAATACAACCTCTGTCATTCTCCCATTCTCCTCTAACTTAATGGTAGCAACACTTTATTGAAAGCTTTTTAAAAACCTGTTTAGAATATGATTCTTAAAGTAAACACACTTAGATGCTTAAAAGAGACTTAAATTTTAATATTGCAAAAACAAATTTACAAGTATCTACACAGTTTTCCTTATATTTTGCTAATAAGCTACAGCAATGAGGAATATTCTGAAGGATATTTTGAGTGCAAATGAAGTATTTATAATGTAGCTTCATATGAAAATGTGAACTTTTTTTTAAAGTATCATCCAAATGAAGATAAAAATACATTGACTGCTTTATTAGAAATCATTTTCTTGTTTTTACTATGCAGAATCAGAGTTTGAAAAATAATAATCTCTGTCTTCTTCATCTAAAGATTCCATTGCATTACTGAACAGCTTTCCAAAACCAGAGTTTTCGCCTAAATCTGTAAAAAGAAATTTAATAAAAAGGATTAATACATTTCTCAAAGTAACTCCAAGAGAATTGACCACTAAAATATGAAGACTGACTTCAGAGAGAACTAAGCCAGAACAGAAAGATGTAAGTCACTTACCGTTGCTAAACAGGGTTTTTCTTCTTGATGTTACTTGAGGTGAGAGATCAATTTCAACCTATAAAAGAGTTCATATTAATAGCAAAATACTACTTCCTGTGATGCCTACCTCAAAACTAAATTATGCAGATTTTTCCCCCAGAATACAATACTTTATATGCCTACAGTCACCTGTGCCTAATTTTTTTTAAGACTTATTTATTTATTTGAAAGTCAGAGTTACACAGAGAGAGAGAGGAAAGGCGGCGGGGGGGGGGGGGGGTGTCTTCCATCTACTGGTTCACGCCCCAAATGACTACAGCGGCTGGAGCTGATCTGAAGCCAGGAGCTTCTTCCCGGTCTCCCATGTGGGTGCAGGGGCCCATGGACTTGGGCCATCTTGTACTTCTTTCCCAGGCCATAGCAGAGAGCTAAATCAGAAGTGGAGCAGCCGGGACTCAAACCGGTGCCCATATGGGATGCCGGCGCTTCAGGCCAGGGCATTAACCCACTGTACCACAGCGCCGGCCCCAACCTGTGCCTAATTTCTTATGAGCCGCATTTATCCACAGCAAAAACTAACTTATTCAATGTTATTTCCCAATGCATGCAAATATTTCTGTAATAAGATATTAGAAACTCACAATATAGTTGTTAAAGGTAATCTCTGGACTTTGGAAAATTGCCTGTTTGTACTATTTACTTATTTTGTTTAAATTAGTAATATAGTGGACTAGTAACATTAACCAAATACAAACATAAAATTATAATAAATGATTTGGTTAAACTGCATTTAGAAAAAACCTTACACTTAGTAAGATTTCATTCTCTGTACTTTAAGTTTTTGGCTAAAATTAGCACATGTTTACATATATTAGATCAGTGGTCTCCAAAGTACTGGCCACAGCTAGAAAAGAATCAAATAGAAAATATAACAGGATATGGTCACAGCAGCCTGAATGGGGAGAGCCCGAAGCTAGGAACTTTATCTGGATCTCGCATATGGGTGGCAGGAGTCCAGTTACTATCTCAAGCACCCTGGGAGGGGGAAGCTGGATTAGAAGTGTAGCATCTGGGACTCAAACCTGTGCTCACATGGAATGCCAGCATAATAGGTGGTAGATTAACCTGCTGTACCAGGACACTGGTCTTCCCATCCTAATTTTAAACCAAGGTCCCCAATGATAGTATCTACCATTTTCTGTGGACAAATGAGACCCATAAATATTGGATGGGGTAAGTAATCACAATAGAGATTCTGTAAAGGAATTATACTATGGATATATAATTTGTAGTATAAACATTCCAGTATGCATACAGGAGGAGGAAGACAACAGTTTGAAGGGGTACCATCAGGGGGATTAAGTGCTGTCTAATCCATGCTCATAAATTACCATTCTTTAAAATTAGCTCTTTGAGGAAATATGAGATGAATCAGCTTTTCCAAATTCTTAGTACTTGTGGGGCAGATGGTGTCATGCAGCAGTTAAGATGCCACTTGTTTCACTCACATCCCATATTGGGTTCAAGTACTTTGGTCTCTTCCACCCACATGAGAAACCCAGATGGAATTCTGGGTTCCTGGCTTCAGCTTAGCCCAGGCCTATAGTTGGAGGCAACTGGGAAGTAAACCAGCAGATGAAAGCTAACTCTATTTGTTCACTTTGCCTTTCAAATAAAAAGTAGGTAAAACTTAGGAAAAAAAAATACTAGTACTTATATGTGGTCATCAATTTTGAAATTAAGGGACTGGCGCTGTGGCATAGCAGGTAAAGCTGCTGCCTGCACTGCCAGCATCCCACATGGGTGCTGGTTCATGTCCCGGCTGCTCCACTTCTTATCCAGCTCTCTGCTTGTGGCCTGGGAAAGCAGTGGAGGATGGCCCAAGTCCTTGGGCCCCTGCACCTGCATGGGAGACCTGGAGGAACCTCCTGGCTCCTTGCTTTGGATGGGTGTAGCTCTGGCCATTGTGGCCAGTTGGGGAGTGAACCAGTGAATGGAAGACCTCTCTCTCTCTCTGTGTAACTCTGACTTTCAAATAAATAAATAAATTTAAAAAAAAATTTTTTTAATTAAAGTCATTACTTAATATTTTAAAAAGTAATTTAAGGGAATAAAGTATTCTCCAAAACTTTTCTCAAAGGGATATAAATCATCTTTTTAAGGCACCTCTGAATTAAAATTTTTCTGTAATTTTAAATGTTGGAATGTAAAAATATCGTTAAATCTGAAAAACATTTGAAGCTATTTTAAAGCTAGGAATTTGATGAAATTTCTTACTCTATGAAAATCATGACTGAATCTGGATTATTCCCCAATCACTGCACATTATGTTATGCTTGTGTGTCATGCTCCAAATGTCTTTCTCTGTCCTGCATGTGTGCCCCATCTTACTTCATTTACCAAATTAAAATTTTTACCTGTTCTCATCTTGCTTCAGTCTATGAACTACCATGGGTAATCCTAGTTTCATTCATGGCTTTATACTATAATTTATCTGTATTAGACTATAAGCACTTTTGAGAGCCAGAACTGTTACCATAACTTATAACTACCTTAATTTATCATATGTATTAGGTAAGTAAGAATGGAAATACTTACTGTTCTTTTCTTGACATTGGCCCAGACAACACCACCATTACTTTTATGGTTTTTTTGTATTCGAGAAACATATTTATCACAGTCTTTTCTGTTTCAATACAAAATAATTTCACATGAACATTAATTATACTTTTTATCCATAGGTTAAAGAACACATAAGAAAACTAATTTAAAATCTATTTCAATCTCTAAAACAATACAGTTTTTCTTTTCTACTTCAAAGACAAAAATGGTGTGCCTATGGAGATGGACAAAGCACTCCAAATATTTTGAAGGAAAACACTGAACATCAATATTCAAAGAAATTTTGCTTTGCTTACTATTCATTGTACTATGTGCTTTCTAACCTCTACCTTGCTACCACTTTTCCAAAACTGAGACTTCCTTTTTAAAAAAAAAAATTAATTTATTTGAAACTCAGAGAAGGTGAGAGATCTTCCATCAGAAGTGTAACAGCAGAGATAAGAACTGGAGCCCACATGGGATGCCAGTGCCACAGGCAATGGCTTCATCTGCTAAGCCACAATGCTAACCCCTCTCACTGAGACTTTTAGAGCTAGTGTTGTGGTACACCAGAAAAAGCCACTGCCTGCAATGCTGGTATCCTCTATGGGTGCTGGTTTGTCTCCCAGCTGCTCCAATTTTGATCCAGCTCCCTGCTAATGTGCCTAAGAAAGCCCAGTGCTTGATGGCCCAAGTGCTTGGGACCCTGCACCCACATGGGAAACATGGAGGAAGTTCCTGACGGCCATTTGGGGAGTGAACCAGCAGATGGGAGATGGATCTCTCACTGTCTCTCCCTGAGACTTTCAAATAAACAAATTAAATAAATAAAAAGACTCCTTTTTGGCACCCATTTTACTCCTTTTTCCTGTTCATTTCTTTAAAAAGAAATTTACAGATGAAGCTTGAAGCCAAACTGAATGATTATTTTCAGTTCCCCATACCTATAATTTCTAATTCCAGTATGACAGTAAACATCAGCTGAACATCAATTCTCATATTCTTCTTTGGCTATAAGATCTTATATCAGGGATGGGGATATCCAGCCTGCAGACTTTATAATGCTGGTGAAATCATTTGGTTTGGCCCTGCCAAGGTAATCATAGGCAGGTCTTGAAGTTCAATTACTCTACAGCAGCCTAAATTTTTTGATCATTCTCTTTGGTCCACAAATGTTGTTATAAATATCCAAACAGCCCTTGGCAGAAAAAAAGGCTTTCCCACCCTTGTATATGATCCATTATCCTTTTCTTTTAAAAATAAAAGCCAACTTATAGAGATGGTGAAGTGAAGAGCCAGTGAAGAGGCCTGGGAAACTCTGTTTTTAAAAGAATGTATCTGGGTCCCACACCATGGTGCAATAGGTTAATCCTCCACCTGTCTTCTCTTGTTAATTTGTAGAGTGCTATATGGACTAGGCAAACTAGTCTTTTGCCTATACTAAGCTGTGTATGCTCTTTTTTCAAATTACTTGTCTTTGACTGTTTCTGGTAGCACTACCAGCTAAAAACTTTCACTTTAAAAAAAAAATATGGCTGACTATTAATCTTTCCCTTAGTGGCTTCTGGGTTTTACATCATGGTTAAAGACCTTCAGGCCAGCGCCGTGGCTCACTAGGCTAATCCTCCGCCTGCAGCGCCGGCACCCCAGGTTCTAGTCCTGGTTGGGGCGCTGGATTCTGTCCCGGTTGCTCCTCTTCCAAGTCCAGCTCTCTACTGTGGCCCGGGAAGGCAATGGAGGATGGCCCAAGTGCTTGGGCCCTGCACCCTCATGGGAGACCAGGAGGAAGCACCTGGCTCCTGGCTTTGCATCAGCGCAGTGCGCCAGCCGCAGCAGCCACTTGGCGGGGGTGAACCAACGAAAAAAGGAAGACCTTTCTCTCTCTCTCACTGTCTAACTCTGCCTGTCAATAAAAAAAAAAAAAAAAAAAAAAAGACCTTCACGAGGTATCTTTCTCTGAAGGGAGGAGAGAACGTCCACTTTGATTATGGCCTTGTCTAAATAAGGTCGGAGTTTGTGAACTCAAGAGGCTTCTATAAGCCTTGGCAGCTCATGACAAGAGCCTCGGGTGATTACTGACGTCATAAATAAGAGTGTCAGTTGTTAAATCAACAAAAGTCATTGTGTACTTACTCCCTATGCAGGATCTCCTTCCCTAATGTACTGTACTATGCAAATTAACGGTAAAACTAATATTCAAACAATACTTTATATTTTCTGTGTCTGTGTGGCTGCAATCTGTTGAAATCTTTAGTATATACTAAGTTGATCTTCTGTATATAAAAATAATTAAGAATGAGTCTTGGTGAAGAATGGGATGGGAGAGGGAGTAGGAGATGGGATGGTTTGCGAGTGGGAGGGAGGTTTATATTTATTAAATAAAAGTTTTCTGGCCGGCGCCGCGGCTCAATAGGCTAATCCTCCACCTAGCGGCGCCGGCACACTGGGTTCTAGTCCAGGTCGGGGTGCCAAATTCTTTCCCGGTTGCCGCTCTCCAGGCCAGCTCTCTGCTGTGGCCCGGGAAGGCAGTGGAGGATGGCCCAAGTGCTTGGGCCCTGCACCCACATGGGAGACCAGGAGAAGCACCTGGCTCCTGCCTTTGGATCAGCGTGGTGCGCCGGCCGCAACGCGCCAGCCGTGACGGCCATTGGAGGGTGAACCAACGGCAAAAGGAAGACCTTTCTCTCTCTCTCTCTCTCTCACTGTCCACTCTGCCTGTCCAAAAAAAAAAAAAAAGTTTTCTTAAAAAAAGCTTTTCACAAGTAGAAGAAAGAAATTTGAGAGAAGTCTAATATCTTAAATCATTAAATAACCTTTTTTATCACAAACAAACAAAAAAAAGACCTTCACTAAGCTGAGGTTATAATTCTCTACATTTTCTTTAGGAATTTTTTTGACAGGCATTTTTTAAGTTTAATTTTTTTACATGTACAACATTCACCCATATGGAATTTATTCTGATGTAAATATGAGCTATTTGTTGAATACTACTGAAATATTACTGAATTACTGATTGTCCTTAATATCTAGGAATTATTCATTCTTGATTGTTTTTATAATGACCATTCTTCCCATTAATCACATCTTTGCCCCTGAACTCATAAAATGTTTACATTTTCTGCAGTGTGCTGATGGAAAAGAATTAACATACCAATGCATAAATGTTTACCTATTTATGGAAGCTAACATGCCAGGACTGACATGCTGACATTGAGGAGTTTTTGCCAATGGAAAGATAACTGATGATGGAGTTGTTGGATTTCTGTCCATATTTGGCAGAATATCATCATCATCTTGACTGTATTGGAAACTTGGCAACTAGAAAACAAACATTTGTTATCAACAGGCACTCAAAATATGGATTTTCTCATGATCACAAAATGTTTTCTGGTGGCCTCAATTATTTCTAGGTTGATGACAGAGGATTTTTCTCTAAAAAAGCTTGATTTCTCTTATGTAAACAGAAACTATAACTCCTTTTCTAAAGGTTGTGTAGGGGCTAGCATTGTGGTGCAGCGGATTAAGCCTCTATTTGGGATGCCAGCATCCCACTCAAGTCCTAGCTACCCTGCTTCTGATCCAGCTCCCTGCTCATGTGCTTGGGACAGCAGTGGAGGAAAAGCCCAAAATACCTGGGCCCCTGCTACCTGAGTAGGAGACTGGAATAGAGCTCAAAGCTCCAGGCTTCAGCTTCTCAAACTGTGAGAATAACACATACCAGCAGACTGCTCACTATATCACGCTTTGGTCGTAGATCTGTGTAGGCTCTCACTCAATGCCCTTAACAATAACCACCAATTAAAAAAAATTAAGGTAAAGTCAATATAAAGAAAAGAGTGATGTTTAAGATCCTTACCAGTACTCTTCGATTCTGTAAAGGTGTTGTAGTGCTGAAAAAATCATCATGGTCATCTTTTGGCAACTGTTCCAGAAATTCCCTCATTTGTTGCTTCCTTTTTAGAGTTCCCACTTTGGCAGTTATCTTAATAGTTTGGTTCTTGTCAGCATCACCTCTCTTGCCTTAAGATTCAGCAAAACATTTGGTAAGGATTTGATCATTTATAGTAAATGCTCTATAAAGTTAACTGCCTCTTGTAAGTTGCCTATATAACAAATGATTCCTTCTACACTGGGATGTGTGTATTATAATAACCCCACATTATAATCATGAAGAAAATATGTAAGAATAGGCAAGGTAAAGTTCAAAATGCTTGTAAGCTATGAGAATAACCACCTTCTACAACTCACTCTCCTGAATGCTTAATTTATCGATAAAATATAAACCTAACTGAATTATTATAGGGATGCTGGATACTCTCTAAAGCTACATATAGGTAGGAAAAAGCAAGCTAGGTTAGGTTAGACTTCGATAGACAGCTATAGGGGGCTACACGATGAGAGTACCGCTAGTTACTAAGCAACACAAAAACTAAATACATAACTTAAAAAGCAAAAATCTTGGGGCTAGTGTTGTGGTGTAATGGATTGAGCCAATGCATGCAAGAGCGGCATCCCATATTGGCGCCAGTTTGAGTCCTGAATTCTCCACTTCTGATCCAGCTCCCTGCTAATGCACCTATCTATGCTAGAGACCCATGGAAGCTCCTGACTTTGGCCCAGCCCAGCCCTGGCCATTGCAGAGTGAACAGTGGATGGAAGATCTGTCTATCTGTTATTCTGCCTTTCAAATTAATAAATCTTTAAAAAAATAAATAGACTACAGATAAAGGATGAAAGCTGGCTGAGCCAGTAGATTGGATAAAGAAATTACGGGATATGTACTCTATAGAATACTATACAGCATGGCCGGCGCCATGGCTCACTAGGCTAATCCTCCACCTTGCAGCGCCGGCACACCGGGTTCTAGTCCCAGTCGGGGCGCCAGATTCTGTCCCAGTTGTCCCTCTTCCAGGCCAGCTCTCTGCTGTGGCCAGGGAGTGCAGTGGAGGATGGCCCAAGTCCTTGGGCCCTGCACCCCATGGGAGACCAGGATGGGTACCTGGCTCCTGCCATCGGATCAGCGCGGTGCGCCGGCCGCGGTGGTCATTGGAGGGTGAACCAACGGCAAAGGAAGACCTTTCTCTTTCTCTCTCTCTCACTGTCCACTCTGCCTGTCCAAAAAAAAAAAAAAGGATGAAAGCTTAGGACCTTTAGTTAACAAACGAGAAAATTGGAGATGGAGACATTTGGAACCAGAGAGTGCCCTTTTGGAAGGAATGATAGGTAAGAAGGCAAGATGGGCTCAAAGCAAGATGAACACTTTTCTTTCTTTTTTTTTTTTTTTTAAATAATTATTTTATTTATTTGAAAGAGTTACAGAGAGATGGGGTTGGAAGGAGGCCTTTGATTCCAATGGTTCACTCCACAAATTTGACAATGGCCAGAGCTGAGCTGATCCGGAGCCAGGAGCCAGGATCTTCTTCCAGGTCTCCCACACGGGTGCAGAGGTCCTAGGCCTTGGGCCATCTTCTACTGCTTTCCCAGGCCATAGCAGAGAGCTGGATCAGAAGTGAGCAGCCGGCCGGCGCCGCGGCTCACTAGGCTAATCCTCCGCCTAGCGGCGCCGGCACACCGGGTTCTAGTCCCGGTCGGGGCGCCGGATTCTGTCCCGGTTGCCCCTCTTCCAGGCCAGCTCTCTGCTGTGGCCAGGGAGTGCAGTGGAGGATGGCCCAGGTGCTTGGGCCCTGCACCCCATGGGAGACCAGGAAAAGCACCCGGCTCCTGGCTCCTGCCATCGGATCAGCACGGTGCGCCGGCTGCAGCGCGCTGGCCGCGGCGGCCATTGGAGGGTGAACCAACGGCAAAGGAAGACCTTTCTCTCTGTCTCTCTCTCTCTCACTGTCCACTCTGCCTGTCAAAAAAAAAAAAAAAAAAAAAAAAAAAGAAGTGAGCAGCCAGGACTCGAACTGGTGCCCGTATGGGATGCCACCACTGCAGGCTTTGGCTTTAACCTGTTATGTCACAGAGCCAGCCCCGTACACTTTTCTTAAAGGGCCCCATACAAACTTTCCAGAGGATATAAAACCCCCAGATCATTTCCCTTCATTGGATTTTTTCTTACTGAGAAAACCCCTCATGGTTGCTGTCCAGGAGTCTTCTCTCTCCTCTTTTCAGTAAGGCCTTTCTGTTTCAGAAGGTCCCTCTCACGGGCACGTGGCTGTGAAAGCTGTTTGTTTACTTCAATAAAACTTTGCTAAAAATCACTTTCTCGGGGTTAGTGTTGTAGTGTAGCAGGTAAAGCTACCGCCCACAGTGCCAGCAATTCTATATGGGCAACAGCACAAGTCCTAGCTGCTCTGCTTCCGATCTAGCTCCCTGCTAATAGGCCTGGGAACAGCAGCAGAGGATGGAAGAAGTGCTTGGACCCCTACCATTCACACTGGAGACCCAGAAGAAACTCTTGGTTCTGCATGGTCCAGCCCTAGCAGTTTTGGCCTCTGCAGATGGAAGATCCATTTCTCTCTCTTTCCCTATCTCTCTACCCCTCTAACTCTGATGTTCAAATAAGTGAATCTTTTAAATAACATTTGTCAGAGTTACAGAAAGAGAGAGAGAGAGAGAGAGAGAGAGAGAGAGAGAGAGGTCTTCCATCCGCTGGTTCACTCCCTGATTGGCCGCAATGGCCAGAGCTGCATTCATCCGAAGCCAGAAGCCAGGTCTCCCACATGGGTGCAGGGGCCCAAGGACTTGGGCCATCCTCTACTGCTTTCCCAGCCACAGCAGAGAGCTGGATAAGAAGTGGAGGAGTCAGGACTCAAACCAGCGCCCATATGGGATGCTGGCACTTAAAACAACAGCTTATGCCACAGCGCCAGTCCCCAAATAAATAAATCTTTAACAACAACAAAAATATCACTTTCTAAACTTGTTCATCGGCCTCATACTTTGTCATATATAGAACAGCTGCAGCAAGCTTATACGACTTCTCTGACATAAAATTCTTTTATTAGCTGTCATGAATATTAGTGTGTCATCCTGGGACTATGAAAACTAAATGTATTCCAAGTTTTCTCATGAATTACGAGGGGTCATACCCACTTGTCTTCAAATTAGATCCTGAGAGCCCAGCGCTATGGCATAGTAGGTTATCGACCATCCCATATGGGCTCTGGTTCATGTCCGGCTGCTCCACTTCCAATCCAGCTCCCTGCTAATGGCCTGGGAAAGCAACAGAAGATTGCCCAAGTGCTTGGGCCCCTGCATCCATGTGGGAGACCTGGAGGTCACTCTTGGCTTCAGATTGGCCCAGCTCCGGCCACTGCAGCCATTTGGGAAGTGAACCACTGGACAGAAGACCTATCTCTCCCTCCCTCTGTAACTCTGTCTCTCAAATAAATAAATCTCAAAAAAAAGAAAAATTACATCCCAGAAACAATCATTAACATATTAAAGTTTCTGGAACCAACTATAGATTTCCTAGAATAAACTCAAAGCACAAGGCTGCTAAGCTATTATTGATGGATGTAGCTACCTAAGTAAGACTTAAACAGATGACCTTTGAAGTTCTTTATAGTTTTAACATTTTAAGACTACATCAATAAAAAGACTCTTGGATAAAATATAAAATATACCTAATGAGTGATTATAAATCTACACTGAGCACAAGGAAAAAACCCTACTTATTACAAAGGTTACCATTTTGGCCTTTGGGATTGGCTGGCTTTTTCTTAGTGACATGCTTCTGGGATCCTTTTCCTTGAGGGTCCTCCATGTATTTCCTCTGACATTCTTCAGCAGATCGAGAGCCTACAGCCATGGATACATTTGACCAGAAACCAGGTTTGTGCTTTGGAAGAGATGCAACAGCACTGTGGAAGACCAAAACCAGTTAAAAGAAAAAAAAATTCAAATCAATAAAAATAACTCTGAAAGCATGCCACTGAATCACTGGGATTTCCTGGGCTAATGGAATTTTATCATCATTATTCAGATTACTATTTAGAAAAATAAAATACTATTCCCTCCATCCAGTGATGTACCCTAGTGCTTAAAATATGAAGATGGAATTTTACATATCTAGTGTATGCCTTCTAGCTATCTTGTTGTATTCTATTAAACCTAGAAAGTCATTCCTAATCTTTCAACATGTTTTTTCTAAGTCCAACATTCAATGGTTTGGCCTTGTGGAGACCTGTGGCATTACTAATTATTCTACAACTTCTCAGATGTTACTAGTGCTATGCATATTGGAAGATAAGCTCAATAGTTCTTCTAAGTTCCATGATATATACTCTTATCAAAAACTTAGTGTTATGCTTACATTCATTCTACCATTATTATTTGAGAGAGGGGAGACGGGGATGGGGATGGGATGGGGGGAGAGAGAGATTTCATCCATTGGTTTACTCCCTAGACAGCCACAATGGCCAGCAATGGGCCATACTGAAGCCAGAAACCAGGGGCTTCAACTGGGTCTCCCACAGTGGATGCCAGGGGCCTGAGCACTTGGGTCATCTTCCTCTGGTTTTCCCAGGTCATCAGCACAGACCTGGATCAAAGTGGAACAGCCAAGACTGGAACCAGTGCCCATATGGGATGCCAGTATAGCAGACTGCACCTTTACCCACTATGTGACAACATATTTAACTGAAAGAAGGCATGCAGAAAGAGCCTCCACCTATTGATTCACTCCCCTAAATGCTATTGATTCATTCCCCTAAATGCCCACAATGGCTGCGACAGGGTTGGGCCAAAGTCGGAAGCCAAATAGTCATTCATGGTCTCTCATGTGCATGGTGAAAACCAAATTGCTTTTCTTTTAAAGATTTATTTACTTATTTGAAAGGTAGAGCAACAGCGAGATCTCCCAGCCACTTGATGGCTTACCAAATAGTCACAACAGCCAGGTCTAAGACAGAGTCAGGAACTCCATCCTGGTCTTCCACATGGATGGCATGGGCCCAATCACTTGGACCATAATCCACTGCCTTCTCAGGCACATTAGCAGAAAGCTGGATCAGACGCAAAGTAGTTAGTATTTGAGCTGGCACTCTGATATGGGATGCTGACATTGCAAGCAGCAGCTTAACATGCTGCACGACAACACCAGCCACAAGGAAGCCAATTACTTGAGCCATTGTTGTTGCCTCCTTGAGTCTGCATTAGCAGGAAACTGGAGTCACGAGCCAGAGCTGAATACTGAACCCAGGTACTCCAATGTGGGACATAAGAGTTTTAGCTAGCATTTTCTTTTTTATATTTATTTTAGGGGTAGGTGCTATGGCGTAGAAGGTTAAGCCTCTGCTTACAATGCCAACATCCCATGTGGGCATCAGTTCAAGCCTTGGCTGTTCTACTTCTGATCCAACTCCCTGCTAATGCACCTGGTAAAGCAGCAGAAGGTGGTCCAAGTACTTGGGCTCCTGTGCCCACGTGGGAGACCAGGAAGAAACTTCTGATTTCAGCCTTGCCCAACCCTGGCTGTTGCAGCCATTAGGGCAGTGAACCAATGGATAGAAGATCTCTCTCTCCCCCAACCCCCTTCTCTGTCTATATCTTTCAAATAAACAAATCAATCTTTAAAAAAAAAAAAAAAAGATTTATTTTAGGGGCTGGCGCTGTAGCACAGCAGGTAAAGCTGACACCTTCAGCGCCAGTATCCCATATGGATAGAGGTTAGCATCCCAGCTGTTCTACTTTAGATCTAGCTCCCTGGTGATGCACCTGGGAAATCAGAAGAGGCCAGCCCAAGTACTGGGGCACCCACCTGGTAAAAGTTCCTGGCTCCCAGTCTGGCCCACCTTAGCCTTTGAAGCCATTTGGGGAGTGAACCAGTGGATGGAAGACCTCTCTCTGTCTCTCCCTAACTCCACCTTTTAAATAAATAAAATAAATCTCAAAAAAAAAAAAAGACATTTTATTCGAAAGGCAGGGTGACAGAGATAGGGAGAGAGGGAGAGGGATCTTCCATCTGGGTCTCCCACATGCAGGAACCCAAGTACTTGGGCCATCACCTGCTGCCTCTCAGGTACATTAACAGGAAGCTGGATCGGAAGTGGAGCAGCCTAGACTTGAACCACTACTCCTATATGGGATGCAGGCATCTTGGCAGCTTTACTTGTTAAACCACAATGCTCACTGCCTCCTCCCTCACCCCCCTCAACCAACATTTTAACCACTAGCCTAAATGCCCATGTCAAAATTCAGTATTTTAAATAAAATGCTCTCAACTGAGGGAAACAAAAATCACTATAGAACAATACTGTAAATATAAGGTAGCCCCCAATTTAACCTACGAGTAACATCCTAAAAGTTCATCTGTAAATGACTACCTAGAAGCTGGTACACATGTTACCATTCCCTGCTGCCATAAAAGGCTTTATGTACTGTGGTTAGGCAGATAGTGTGGCCAATTAGCCTAAAGTGATACAGGTCAAGTATCCCTTTTCCAAAATTCTTGGAATTAGACATGTTCTGGATTTTTTTCAGATTTTGAAATATGTGCATATACATAGTGAGATTATCTTAGGGTGAAACCCCCATCTAAACTGAAAATTCATTTGTTTCATTCATTTACTTCTTTTAATACTTATAGTCTGAGGGTAATTATATACAATATATTTAGTGTTGCTTGCATTCTGATTGTGACCAATCATGAGGTCAGGTGTGGAGTTTTCCACTTGTGGAACCGTGGCAATGTTCAAAACTTTCCAAATTTTAGAGCATTTTAATTTTGGTTTTTTACATTACAGATGCTCAATCTATACTAACATCATTATGTGAACTATATCATGTCTTTATTTCAAGTACTGTGTCTTTGACAAAATGTGCAGTCGGTGCTTCATATCCATGGTTCCACATAAACAGATTAACCAACCACAAATGTAAAATAGCTTCAAAAAAGATAATTTTGTCTCAACACATATACAGACCTTGTTTTCTTGTCATTATTCCCTAAGCAATACAGTATAACATTTACACACGTTTTCAATTGTTGCATTAGATATTATAAGTAATGTAGAGTTAACTTAAAAGTATACAGGAGGATGTGCATAGGTTATATGGAGTTACTACATCATTTGATATAAACAACTTGAGTATCTGCAGATTTTGTTACTGGGGTGGAGGAGAGTGAGGGGTTGCTGGAATCAATACTCATAGATGCAGAGTAATGGCTGTATTTTTATTTTCACATGGATTCCAACTAGGTGTAGGTTTCATGCAGTTAAGTATACTTAACTTAATTTTTTTAAATATTATTTCTGAGACAGAGACAGACAAAGAGCTCCCATTTACTGGTTCACTCTCCAAATTCTTGCACTTGCTAAGACCGGGCTAGACTGAAGTCAGGAGATGGCATCTCCATCCAGTCTCCCACTAGTGTGGCAGGAACTCAATTACTTGAGCAATTATCACTAACTCCTAGGGTTTGTGTTAGCAGGAGGCTGGAAACTGGAGAAGGAGCTGAGTATCAAACCCAAGAACTCAGATGTGGGAAATGGCATAATAACTAAGCTAAAATGTCTGTTCTGAGGCTAAGTTTTAGGTGAAAAAGCCCTGATTTGTATTTACCAATTTCCAGATGGCAAATACTCTCTCTGGTTGATTTCAAACTATCACTAAAATGGCACTGAATGTGAAACAGGCAGAAAATGTGAAAGCACAAGATTCTATAATATTTCCAACACACAGATAAAAAAGACTAAAGAGTATAGATAACCTATTAAAATAATTTGGAAGTTATTCAGTATGACCTTTGTTTTAAATATAATTTAATGTTTATATAATTTGTAATGACTCTTTAATAATAATTGATTTGTAAGTTTCCCCAAATTCAACAATCAGCTCTTATAAATAGCTATCACTTTATAGGGCATACATATCACTGATGCACAGAAAGAGAACAAATATTAAGGGCACTAAATACTTGGTAATAAATGCTTTTGCATAATTAATCACTCTATAGGTACTCTAAAGTGGAGAACTAGAAGGATTTTGGAGCTCAAACTACTGTGTAGGGGTGTGTGTGTGTGTATGTGCAGCCAATTTCTAAAAGGAGTTATCTAAAAGGAGTGTTTTCATAATTAAAATATTTCATGATGTATTTAATAATAAATTGGTGAGAAATTAACGCTATCTCCTCTCACCCAAGATAATTTAAACAGGCAAATTTTAACATGTAACCCTAGTCCTACTTAAAACTTCATTTTGCATAGCATAAAAACTAAAATCCTTGATATGATCTACATTGTTGCTTGCCTGACTCTCTAGTCTTATCTTTTATTGCTCTTCCATCAGCTTTCAGTATTCTGTGGCCTTCTTTCAATATTTCTAAATATGCCCTCTTCCTACTTACACATATTCTGTTCTACCTAAAATTCAGTCATCTTGAATCTTCGGTATAAGTTGATTTCTACCAGGAGTGTCATTGCTTTATGTTGTTCATAACAAAGAGACATCATATGTAATTCGGTGGGTAGTAGGAAAAGGTAATGGCAAGGAAAGATTTTGGGAGTGAGGTGACACATGAGTGAAGTTTCTCCTTCTCTCCATTTTAGGTAAATCTGGGATCCAGGTGATGCTGTGGACTGCCTGACTGCATAAGAACTATGAGAAAGGAGAAAAGAAAGAAACTGTGAGGTATCCTCCACTGCTTCTGAGTGTTAGAAGTTATCTCCCAGAATGCTCAACCCAGACTTGGAGAGCTTCTAATTGAATTATGTTTGTTGTGCCTCAATGCCCACTTTCAGATTTCTACCAGTTTTGAGTCTAGCTCAGGAAATACCCAAACAAAAAGTTGGAAATTCACTGCTAATTTGGTGGTACTTAAAATTCCAACATTCTCTAATAAGTTGACAAAAAGCTGTTTCATGCATTCTGTCCAGGTTTATAGTCACATAGTAAAAAGAGTGATGTGTGCTTATTCTACCTCATTGGGAACTGGAATCTGCACTCCAGGCAATTTTAAATTTCCTTAGATGATCTGAATGTATCATAAAGGTTAAAGAGCTTTATTGTAAGAAAATGGTGGGAGATATAGCAGAAAGGGATAATCAAAATCATATGCTCTCAAAGTAAGGCAGAGGAGTATTTATTTAATTTGAATATTCATAAGAACGCAACAACGGGGCTAGCACTGTGGCGTAGTGAAGTAAGTTTCAGCCTCTGACTCCAGCATCCCATAGTGGAGACCTTGCCATCCACATGGATTCTGGGCTTCTGGCTTCACCCTGGACCAGTCCTTGCCATTGCACCATTTAGGGAATGAGTCAGAAACAGATTTCTTTCTCTGTTTCTCCCTCTCTCTGTTCACTCTACATTTCAGTAAGTAAAATAAATCTTTAAAAAATGCAGCAAAGACTTCTGATCTATTAGGATTACAGCCATCCACTAAGATTAATCTAGGGATATATAATACAGATTATACAAAAAGAAGAAACCAGAAATACAAGACTATTTCTGGGACTGGGGCCGGCACTGTGGCATACCGGGTGAAGCTATGTCAACATCCCATATGGGCACCGGTTTGAGTCCCAGCTGCTACACTTCCTATCCAGCACTCTGGTTTGGCCTGGGAAAGCAGAAGAGGATGGCCTAAGTGCTTGGGGCCCTGCACCCACGTGGGAGACTCAGAAGAAGCTCCTGGCTCCTGGCTTCAGATCGGCTCAGCTCTGGCTACTACAGCCATTTGCAGAGTGAACCCATGGATGGAAGACACCCCTCCCTCTCTCTTTCTCTCTCTGCCTCTGGCTCTCTATAACTCTGCCTTTCAAAGAAATGAATAAATCTTTAAAAAATGACTATTTCCATAATTCACGCAAAAGGCATCAAAGGTCTGAAAAGAAGCAGTATTAAGAAAAGAGACTGCAGGTAGAATGACTCATTTGGTAACTAATAGGATTTAAAGAAATAAAATCATAGTGACAGAGTTTAAGCCTCTTTGACAGAAGGATTACATTTACAGAAATAGAAATGTCAGCCAAAGTGGGTAGGCATGCAGTTTGTTTTCTGATATATCATGTCAGACTTGTAGGTGAGGTTTATACAGTGACATTCAGCAGGCAAAGGGAAATACAAATCTAAATACAGGAATTCAGGGTGAGAGATTTTTTTTTTAAAAAAAGATTCATTTATTTATTTGAAAGGCAGAGTTACAGAAAGAGAGACAGAAAAAATCTTCCATCTGTTTCTTTACTCCCCAAAGGCTGCCACAGCCAGGGATGCCTAGGCCAAAGCCAGGGACCAGGAGCTTTTTCTGGGTCTCCTAAGCGGGTGCAGTGGCCTAAGTACTTAGACCATCTTCTGCTGCTTTCCCAGGCATATTACCAGGGCGCTAGGTTGGAAGGGAAGCAGACATGACACATATGCTCCTGTGGGATGCTGGCACTGCAAGCAGTGACTTAACCCACTATTTCCAATGTTGCATGGATAGATAGAGATAAACACTTCCTTATCTAGCTTCCTCCTAATGCATTGTGAAAGCAGTGGAAGACAGCACAAGTCTTTGGGCCTCTGCATCCATGTAGGACACCTGGAAGATGCTCCTGGCTTCTAGTTCACCTTAGCACAGACACACTTGACTGTTGTGATCATTTGGGAAGTCACCTAGTAGATGGAAGATCTCTGCCTTTCAAATAAATAATTAAAAAAAAAAAAAAGGCAACTATAGAAATAGGAGAGATTGGGGCGGGCGCTGTGGCATAGTGGGTAAAGCCACCACCTGCGGTGTCAGCATCCCATATGAGTGCCGGTTCAGGTCCTGGCTGCTCCACTTCCGACCCAGCTCTCTGCTATGGCCTGGGAAAGCAGTACAAGATGGTCTGAGTCCTTGGGCCCCTGCACCCACGTGGGAGATCCAGAAGAAGCTCCTGGCTCCTGGCTTTGGATCGGCGCAGCTCCAGCCGTTATGGCCAACTGGGGAGTGAACCAGCAAATGGAAGACCTCTCTCTCTCTGCCTCTCCTTCTCTGTGTAACTCTTTCAAATAAATAAATAAATCTTAAAAAAATAAGAAAATTGTTGCTTCAAATATTAAAAAAAAGAAATAGGAGAGATTAAAATTTGAAGAGTAAAAAGAATACCAAGAGGGGTCAGTGTTGTAGAGCAGTAGGCTAAGTCTCAGACTCTGGCACTGGCATCCCAGATGGATGCTGGTTCAAGTCCCAGGTGCTCCCCTTCCAATCTAGCTCTCTGCTATGGCTTGGGAAAGCAGAGGAAGACGGTCCAAGTGCTCGGGCCCTGGCACTCACATGGGATTCCTGGAAGAAGCTCCTGGCTCCTTGCTTCAGATCGGCCCAGCTCTGGCTGCTGCAGCCATCTGAGGAGTTAACCAGCAGATGGAAGACCTCACCCTGTCTCTCTGTAACTCTGCCTCTCAAATAAATAATTCTTTAAAAGAAAAAAAAAAAAAAAAAAAAAAAAAACACCTCCTTTAAAGCTTTCAGGAAATTGAAAAAAAATCCTATGTCATATTCTCTCCTTTTCAATTACATTTAATAGATCAGTTATACCTACACTAATTCATTTCATCAGTTTATCACCACAGTCTGGCATCAGTCATTTTACAAACAAACATGTAAATAACCAAACATCTCATATATCCACACTCCTTTCTATAACTTCTGTATTTTTTTATTTCCCATCTTTGACAAATTTCTTGTCTTGACCTCCTAGGGTAGTCTTTATCTCTCTACCCTTCCATTTACTATTCATCACTCAACTATGATCTGGTGTCTAATACTACACATACTACTGAAGCTGCTTGTTAAGACTAGTAGCCAATTCCATTTTTTATACTTGATTTAGCAGCAGCAGCAGACTTAGCAAATCATTCCCACACTTTGGAAAAACTCTATGGCATCATTATAGTATCAATAGTCAGAAGTCATTAAATCAGTCCCTTAATGTTTTTATGTCTTTAACTGTTTCGTGGCTGCTCTGTATATTTTTCATGGTCAACTCTAACTACTTACCAATGAAGTTTATGTAATTCGTTCTCATTCCATTCTTCATCTTGAATTGAACCAGTTAAACATTCCAAGGGATATCTTTTAGTCTTCTCAGATCCTGCTGCCTCAATAATTGGAAGCTCATTCCTAACATTGGATTTCTGAAGAGTTTCTTGAGCAGAAGATCTAGCTTTCTTTTTTTTAATAAAAAATTCATTGTCACTTTCATCAGTTTCAGATTCCATAGTTCTTGTGGTGTTGCTTGAGCTTTTTCTAAGGTGAACCACTGTTCCCGTGGTATTTCTTGCTCTGGTTTTATTAACCCCAGCTTTCCTTTTAATTTTGTTTTCTATTTTACTCTCTTCACCTGTCAAATCTGAAAAGGACTGATGCTTGTCAAATGGCATAGCTACTTGATTTTCGGTTTTCTCTAATTTTGATAACAATCTTGTATTCTTCAAGTCCAAGGAGGCCATTTGTTTGCTTTTAGGGCTAGGTATTTTTATTTGCTGGTTGACAGTGAGAAAATCACACTCAATGGACTCTTCCTTGTTATTTTTATGACCCATACTATACTCAAAGATATTTTCTAGAGTCACCGTGGACTTAGTAACAGGACTTACAGTTTCATTTAAGTCTGATTCACTTTCTTTTTGATGCTTTGGCATTGCAAAGTCTGATACTGCTGTAATGGTGGCAGAGGATAGATTATACTTCTTGCATCTTTGTTCTATGGCACTCTTAGATTTAAGTGGTGTTACTAAAATATAAGCTTCTTTCTGATGAACAGTCATGTATTTTCTTTCTTCATTTGAGAAAAACTGTTCCCTTGAGGTTAGAATATCAATGGGTACATTCCATTCTTCAGTTCTTTCTTTAATTTCATGAAATAAAAACAAAGACCAAAATATCAAATTAGCTATGTTAGAGAAAATATTTTCACAAATAAAATATTTTTTCACAAGCTCCACTGTATACATTACTGTCATTAATTTTACCAAAGTACAAGTCTACAAGAAACTGCCACTTCATTGTAAGCCTACTATTTTTTATAAAAACCTGCCAATGACTTCATCAGTCTACTGGTAAACATGTAAGTCCCTCTGCCTGGCCTTTGATACAGTTCCAAACATTCACTGTTCTCAAATCTGAACTATATTTTTGTATCTAGTAACACTACTTGTTGTTTCTCAAATTTTCCTGATTCGCAACTATTCTGTTTACATTACTCTACTTGTGAAATTTTCTACACTCATCTACAAAACCAAATCACTACCTGCTTTGATTCTATTCTCTAACACAAGTAGTCTACAAACTTTGTCCTGATTCCCTCAACTGAATGAAAGCCCTTCTTCAAATTTCTTCCAAAACACTTGGAAATAATGCTGTATTATGATAATGTCATGCATTATAATTGCACACTTGTCTTATCATTCAACTAGATAAGAAAAAAAATCACTATTAGTAAAAATTTATCTTCATGTTTGGTTTTTATGTTGTAGTTATTAGAGCCTTTCGCATATACAGTACCAATAACTATTAAATCAATTCTCTGGTGGTGAACATTTAGGAAAGCTAAGATAACAATTAGGGTCCCTAAAACCTTACTAGGCAAGTAATATATGAAATAAAAGCTGTGCCAAGTAAGAAAACACGGAAATTCTATTTGCATGGTCTACTCTGATTACCCATAGTGGCCATGGAGCCATCATTCTTGCTAAGTCACCCCAAACTCCATGAACCATCATGGGAAAACAGTCACAATAGTACCTAGGATTCTTTATTATACCATGTTGCTAGTTAAATAAAGCAAATCAAATAAACAGAGTTCTCTAATTTGAAACTTCAGAAAGCAGAAGCTAAACTAACATAAATTGTAACTTCAGATAACCTAATTGTAAGTATAATATACGTAAATTGTAAATCATCAAACCAATCATCAAATCATCAGAGTGAAACACTACAACAACGTACAAATATGCCATTGTTTTTAAGACTAGCAAAATGAAAAGACTAATGGATAATACTGAATGTTAGGGAAAAGAGTGTTTCTAAATTACAATTCAAGGAAATGTAATACCAATCAAAGTAAACTAGAAAATTTTACAAGATTTTCACTGGCATTCTTCAAATTATGAGTAAAGTGTTTTCTTTAATTTCTCATGCAAATCCAATTTAGGTTTCAATTAGGAATTTCAAAATTTTATACATTCCAATTTGAAATTTCTATTGGGAATGTTTGTATTCCTACTAGGAATATTTTTAATGAGTTAATTAAGTAATTTGAATAAGGATTCAGTCTACACTGAACCTAATCTATAGGAACTTAGCAGCAGTCTAAGCAATAACACTATCACTTCTAACATCTGATATTCATTTTTACTTCTTTTCATTTATAAGAATTAAAATGGGAAAAAGTGCTACAGAACTGATGGATTTAACTCAACATGAAGTTTTAAATTTGTTAGTATTTAGTGAAGAGGTGGCTTTAATTTTGGTAGGCAGGATTTCAAATAAATCACTGAAAATCTACACACAAAACTAAATTATGGAATTAATTTACCAAAGGAATTCAGTCTAATCATTCTTGTAAGCATATTTAAAATGATGTATTATTTTGTAATCTAAACAAAATTCCTAAGCACTCAGATAAAAGGAGGAAAAATTGTAAGGAATATCCTACTTAAAGTAGATTATTCTGCAAATAATCTTATGTAAAAATAACAAAATCAAACATCTAAAACTACTCAAATAGTTTACCACTAGATAAGAAAATCTACAAAGTAACTTTTATCATATTAAAAACATTCCAAATAGTAACTTCCTATGCATTATTATAAAACTATTAAAGATAATATTACCTTGCTTCTGACTTTCAATTATCCTTTCACGATTTTTCAGTTTCTTTGAAGGCAACTTTTTATTTTTTTTTCCAGCTAATTCCTTCAAAACAAAAGACAGCTTGCTTATAACTAACTAAACATGACCAGAAGCATTTTTACAGTATTTATCAAGCATACAAACTTCAAGATCCTTATAGTTCTAATTTCATTAGTTAGAGGCATTCAGAAACTCATTTGCCAGAGCTTAAGCTTTAGAAGCACATCTGTATATCTATTATCCTACATTATTTCCCTAATTTAATATTTTTCGATTTTTAAAAAAAGATTCATTTATTCCAAAGGCAGAATGACAGAGAGAGAGGGAGAGAAAGAGCTCTTTCCTCTGCAGGTTCACTCCCCGAATGGCCACAAAAGCCAGGAGCCAGGCTGCTTTCCCAGACGAGTTAGCAAGGAGCTGGATTGGAAGTGGAGCAGCTGGGACTTGAACCTGTGCTGTGATATGGCTGGCATAGCGAGCAGCAGCTTAACCCACTGCACCACAATGCTGGTCATGATTCTTTGTGATTTTTAAAGTACTTTTTATATAGTTTATCTAATAAAGTTTTACTCTAAGAGTTAAAACTTTCGTTACTGTTGCTTGTGCTTTTTTCAATGACTGGGAAATACCAAGACATTTTTCTACAGTCTCAAAGATGATGAAAAGTTAATACTTAACAAACAGAATCCATGTCTCGTGATACAGTTCTGAACCTTTTCAGTAGTGCCACATCACCTTACTTACTGTAGACAGTATACAGTAATATCTTACCTGATTAAGTAAGTCATATCCTCCCCCATTTTGAATAGTATTATTTTTTTGGTCATCTTGTATTCTTAATGGTGGTTTATTTTGGCAATTACCATGGCAAATGTTTAATTCTGTAGTTCCTGGCAAACAACTGTGCTTATTATTCTTTAGTTCTGTGATCATAAAAATAGAGATTTTTAATAAATGAAGGAAAGTACTTTTCCAAATTAAAGATTAAATTAGAAAAAATTTGTGTAATCCAATATCATATTTATTCTAATTTGAATATGATATAAAGCAGTTTTATTTGGACAGGATCACTTTGAATAGGACTCTGTTCTGTTCAATTAAAAAATCTCTTTTGTCACATCTAAAGACAGATCAGTAAAGTTAATCTACTTTGTAAATACAAACTTTTCATTCTAACTTTACACCAACTAAATAGAAAGCTAGTAACTATTTCTCTGTATTTCCTCATGCATATGGAATTAAGATTGTTAATTTATGTACTAAAAGGCATAATTAAATTCATGCTAATTAAAAATTTGAACAAAATCAAACTACACAGTACAACAAAAGGTTTATGGAGGGGCTGGCGCTGTGGCACAGTGGGTTAATGCCCTGGCCTGAAGAGCCTGCATCCCATATGGGCACAGGTTCGAGACCCGGCTGTTCCATTTCCAATCTAGCTCTCAGCTCTGGCCTGGGAAAGCAGGTAGAAGATGGCCCAAGTCCTTGGGCCCCTGCACCCACCTGGGAGACTTGGAAGAAGCTCCTGGCTCCTGGCTTTGGATTGGCACAGCTCCGGCTGTTGTGGCCAGTTGGGAAATGAAACAGCAGATGGAAGACCTCTCTCTCACTCTCTCTCTTTGTGTAACTCTTTCAAATAAATAAATCTTTAAAAAAAAAAAAAAAAAAGGTTTGTGGAAACTAACTATACATTACGAAAAAACTATAGATTTCAAAAATGTTTTTGCAAAAATAATCTTAATTCCATTTTCCATGGACTTTTTGTAGTTTCCTGTACATTGCAGGAAGTATTGTTTTATTTTTTCTAATGTTTTTATTTTTTTTTTTTTTAAAGAGTTAGAGAAGGAAGAGACAGAGATATTGCATTGGCTGGTTGACTCCTCAGATGGTCCCAACAGCCAGTGCTGGACCAAGCTGAAGTCAGGAGCCAGGAACTACATCCAGGTCTGCCATATGGGTGGCAGAGACCCAGACACTTGGGCCATTGACTGCTGCTGCTTTCCCTAGGCCATCAACAGGGAGATGGATTGGAAGCAGAGCAGCCAGGACAGGAACCAGTGCTCATATGAGATATCAGCATTGTAGACAGTAGGCTTTACCCACTTTACAACACTGGGCCCTGGGGAAGTTTAAATTTACTCTTCCCTCTGAAGATTCAGTAAGTTCCCCCCCTGAAATCAATTGACAATAGGTTAACAGAAAAAAACTGTTATTAAATGGCTAAACGCAGAAGCCATTGTCATACAGTATGAGACTCAAAAGGAGGGATAGACAGTTGAAACTTACACAGAGCTGAACAAAGTTAGGATAAGGGCATGGAGGCTTGAGTTTCTGTGGGGAAGGATGTGGCAGCATGGGTTGTTTTGTCTTGTTATATGCTCAACAAATGATTATTGAGCTGAAATTTAAGAAGACTCACAACCAGCCTAAAGACTATTTTGTTATTCTTTTTTCTGTATTTATCTGAGGACCCAGCCAACTTTAAATTTCTGTGCTTTTTACTGTTTAAATTACGTTTGATTTTTTTTTTCAAGATTTATTTATTTATCTGAAAGCAGAGTTACAGAGGCAGAGAGAGAGAAAGTTCTTCCATCCACTGGTTCACTCTCCAGGTGACTCCAATAGCCGGAGCTGTACTGATCCAAAGCCAAGAACCAGGAGCTTTTTCTGGGTCTCCCATGCAGGTGCAGGGGCACAAGCACTTGTACTGCTTAGCACTTTTTGTTGTTGTTGTTGTTTAAAGACTTATTTATTTATTTGAAAGTGAGAGTTACACAGAGAGAGAAGGTGAGACAGAGAGGGAGAGAGAGGTCTTCTATCCGCTGGGTCACTCCCCAATTGGCTGTAATGGCTGGAGCTGTGCCGATCCAAAGCCGGGAGCCAAGAGCTTCCTCTGGATCTCCCATATGGGTGCAGGGGCCCAAGGACTTGGGCCATCTTGTACTGCTTTCCGAGGCCATAGCAGAGAGTTGCATCGTAAATGGAGCAGCTGGGACTTGAACCGGAACCCATATGGGATGCCAGCACTGCAGACTGGGGCTTCAACCCGCTGTGCCACAGTGCTGGTCCCCTTGTTATCCTTCTTAGAAGATATACAATGGACAGTCCTGATCTTGAGAATATTATTGTATACTGAAGGAAGTTGATATTATAATAAATTATTTATAACATACTCTGATAAGGTTAGTAACACACACACAGCAATATAATGATATACAGGATATAATGCTAAATATAGACAACTATCTTTTAGGTAAATCATTAACACACACACACACACACACACACACCATCTTCAACTGTCATGCCCTGGAATCTTTATAAGAGTTTAGTGTTAAGATGTAGTTTTCTTTAAAAAAAAAAAAAAAAGATTTATTTATTTATTTATTTTTGACAGACAGAGTGGACAGTGAGAGAGAGAGACAGAGAGAAAGGTCTTCCTTTGCCATTGGTTCACCCTCCAATGGCCGCCGTGCTGTGGCCAGCGCACCGCGCTGATCCGAAGCCAGGAGCCAGGTACTTCTCCTGGTCTCCCATGGGGTGCAGGGCCCAAGCACTTGGGCCATCCTCCACTGCACTCCCAGGCCACAACAGAGAGCTGGCCTGGAAGAGGAGCAACCGGGACAGAATCCGGCGCCCCGACCGGGACTAGAACCCGGTGTGCCGGTGCCGCAAGGCAGAGGATTAGCCTAGTGAGCTGCGGCGCCGGCCTAAGATGTAGTTTTCTTTCATTTTAACTGTCTCCGTGGAATCTGCAATGATAATAAAAATAACAGCACCAACTACCTCCACTCAAAATAACTCATGATAGGAAGATACTCACTAACAATATAAAATTAAGATGTGGAGCAGCAATTTGGCCTAACAGGTAAGACACCAGCTAGGATGCCAGCATCCCATAAAGAATGCCTGGATTTGGGGTTAGTGCTGTGATGTAATCTTAGGCCTCCACCTGCGGTGCTGGCATCCTATATGGGTGCCAGTTTGTGTCCTGGCTGCTCCTCTTCAGATCCAGCTCTCTGCTAATGGCCTGGGAAAGCACTGGAAAATGGGTCAAGTGCTTGGACCCCTGAACCTACATGGGAGACCCAGAAGAAGTGGCACCAGATTGCCCTGGTTCCAGCTGTTGTAGCCATTTGGGGAGTGAACCAGCGTAAGATAAGTCTTAAAAAAAAAAAAAAATGCCTGGGTTTGAGTCCAGGCTTCATTTTGCATTCCAACTTCCTGTAAATAAGTACCCTGGAAGATAGCAGCAGGTAATTGCTTAAGTAGTTGGGTTCTTGCTGCTCACATATGAGATCTGGATTGAGTTCAGCTCGAATCCCTAAAAAATGCTGCTGTAAATGAAGGCAGGAGGTAGGGGTTGGGTTTAGATCTAAGACTAAAGAAGAATAACAAATGACTGAGATTACTTTCAGGAATTCATTGATTTAGGAATAAAGAAGTAGACAGCATATGCTACAGACCTTGGATTCCAGGATATTCAAGGTGGTCTGGCAACGACAATAAGCAATCTGGTCAATTTAGGGGGAATAGGATGACTTTTGATGAAATAAGGATAGATTCAAAACAAATAGGGCCTAAGTGAATTTTTGTTAACTCTGGGCAAGCAGTCTTTACATACTAAGTTATTTCTCTGTACCAGAAGAAATAAGCAAAAAATTTTTTATTGGGATTGGAGGGGGCTTCAAATGGGGTCTGGGAGAAGTTACAGTGAGATATAGATAAACTTACATCCAGTAAGGTTTCCTGTTTCTGGCAGAAACAATTCTGAGTTCTTTATTAAGTTCTGTAAAGCTTTTAGTTACAAAGTCAGAGTAAAATTGACAGAAATGCAGATAACAGATTATAATAACTTTTACTTACCTATGTTACTTAGGTTTGTAAATTAATGTTCATACATTTTAGGAGTAGAGGTAGTACATGAGGCAGAATACAGTGCTAGCATCTGACACAGGACAGTTCTGTCAGCTACCTTTATAACAACTGTCATTCAAAACAACATGCTATCTCCTCAATGAATGAAAACTAGTTTTGTCTATTATGAGGAATGAAATTTGGTACAGAAATATATGTATGGTTTACTAAGGATTTTAGGTAGGTTAGCAGCGTAAATACCTTGGGACTAGGAAATTCAAAGAATAATCTTTTACTGACACATTTATCAGTGTTCTTTAGTATTACAAAACAAAGTACTCTGATGTGGGACGTGGACATCCTAACCACGAGGTTGAATGTCTGCTTCTAAAAGGCTTATTATTTTTTAAAACTTATTATTGTTTTTTGGGAAGCAGATACACACAGAGACAGAGAGAAGGAATTGCCCCTAACAGCTAAGGCTGGGCCAGGGCCAGAGTCAGGAGCCGGGAATGCAACCCAGGTCTCCAACATGGATGCCAAGAATTCAGTTACTTGAGACATCCCCACTACTTTCCTGGGTCTGCACTGATGGGAAGCTGGAGTCAGGTGCCATAGCTAGGATTTTTTTTTAAAAGCTTTTATTTAATGAATGCAAATTTTATAGGTACAACTTTAGGAATATAGTAGTTCTTCTCCCCATACTCCTCTGCCACCCCCACTCCCATCCCACTTCCTACTAACTCTCCCATCCCATTCTTCATTAAGATTCATTTTTAATTAACTTTATGTACCGAAGACCAACTCTATACTAAGTAAAGATTTCAACAGTTTGCACCCACATACACACACAACGTACAAAGTACTGTTTGAGAACAAGTTTTGCAGTTAATTCTCATAGTGTAACTCATTAAGGGCAGAGGTCCTACATGGGGAGTAAGTACAGTGATTTCTATTGTTAATTTAACAATTAACACTCTAATTTATGATGTCAATGATCACCCAAGGCTCTTGCCATGAGCTGCCAAGGCTATGGAAGCCTTTTGTGACCACAAACTCCATCACCATTTAGACAAGGCCATAAGCAAAGTGGAAGTTCTCTCCTCCCTTCAGAGAAAAGTACATCCTTCTTCGATGGCTCCTTCTTTCCACTGGGGTCTCACTCACAGAGATCCTTCATATAGGATATTTTTTGCCAGTGTCTTGGCTTTCCCTGCCTGAAATGCTCTCATGGGCTTTTCAGCTACATCCAAATGCCTTAAGGACTGATTCTGAGGTCAGAGTGTTACTTAAAGCAATTGTCACTCTATGAGTCTGCTGTGTGGACTGCTTCCCATGTTGGACATTCCTTCCTTTATAATTCTATTATTATTACCAGGCATTTGATACTATTTATATGATCTCTTTAACACTTAATCCTATCTATATGTTCACTTTAACACTTAATATGATCACTTTAACAATTAAGATGGCATTTTTACCACCAATTTTAATGGGATTTGGAGACCCGTGACAACTTTTTAAACTGTACCCTTAGAAGTAAGTCCATGGGAATGTATGCAGAACTACAGCTTTACAGTTACGAACTTCCTTCTCCCTCTTATTCTCCCTCTCGTTTTTTACGGAGATCTATTTTCAATTGACTTTATATACATATGATTAACTTTATGTTAAGTAAAGAGTTCAACATATAGTATGAAAAAGAGAAAAAATATTAAAAAAAAATAAAAACCTGTTCTTCAACAGTCAAGACGAGGGCTATTCAAGTCATTGCTTCTCAAAAGTGTCAATTTCACTTCTACAGCTTTCGTTTAGGTGCACTATTAGTTCTCACAGATCAGGGAGAACATATAGTATTTGTCCCTTTAGGATTGGCTTATTTCACTAAGTATGAAGTTTTTCAGATTGCTCTATTTTGTTGCAAATGACTGGATTTCATTTCCTTACTGCTATGTAGAATTCTATAGTGTACATATCCCATAATTTCTTTATCCAGTCAGAGCTAGGACTTAAACCTAAGTACTCCTTTATGGGACATGGGTACCTTAACTGCTAAACATCTGTTCCCAAAAAGTATATTTAATGAAATAAACTTAATTTTGATCTCAATTAATCTATAATGCAATTAGTTTTCCTTAGTACTGAAAAATCAAGAATTCTAAGATTATATAAAGTCAAAGAACACAATAAATTATAAATAATAAATAATGTAAAACATATGTCAAAACTTACCTCTATACCAACAAAGAAGAAAAGACTAAACATACCTGAGTTACCACAATCAAGGTTGTAAGTGTTGCTGGCCCTTTGGAGGACAGATGTTTGTTTTTCTCCTCTATCATTTTTCACTGATTTTCTTATGTCAGAAACAAATCTTCCAATTTTCTGTTTTTGTCTGGCCTTTTCCCTGTTCTTTTCACCAGCCCTAAAAACAACTATTATTATTTTCCCTCTAATATTTGTTCTTAAAAGCCAAAAACCTAAATCCACAAATAAACAAATAAAACTATTTTAGGCAAAGAGTGGCTTTAACATTACATTTTTGTTGTATTTGAATGACAGAGAGAGAGAGAAAGAGAGAGAGAGAGAAACAAAAAACAGTGATCTCCCTTCTGCCCACAAAAGCCAGGGCTGGGCCAAGCAGCTGGGAACTCAGTATGGGTCTCTACATATGTGGCAGGGACCCAACTACTCGAGCCATCACCTGCTGTTTCTCAGGATGTGCATGAGCAGGAAGTTGGGATGGGAAGCAGATCCAACTTGAACCCAGGCACTGCAACATAGGATGCAGACATCCTAAGAGGTGAACTACCAGGCTGAATACTTGCCCCTAATCTTACATTTTTAAGCCCTCATGGTTTCCAACCCCTCTTCCATGAACTCAAGTATAAAATATTAAGTCAAAGGACTCAAATATAAACTCCTAAGTGCTTTCTACTCTATGCTATTATAATTACTACTTAAACTGATATTATTAGAAAACTACAGGACAAATTCTGCCATTTGCCTGTTTTGTAAATAAAATGTATTCAATCATAGCCATGCTCATTCAATTACATACCATCCATGGCTGCTTTTATACTATAAAAGCAAAGACAGCAGAGACAACACACCCAAAAAAATACTTATTATCCGACCCTTTACAAAAAACATTGAAAACCATCATTATAGATTATATCATTGCAGTGATTAACTTTAAAAGTCTCTTATCAACTCCTTCAGGGCAAGAATTAATCAAATTCTTTGTTTTTCCCAAAATTGCTTATAATATCTGCTACGTAGCCTATACTCAATAACTACTGACAACGAATGACCATGAAAAAGGATAAAGAACTTTAGCAAATTAACACTACACGTCTCTTAAATGGTGGGTAATTGAGCATGACTTCTTGAAACATCTCAAGTTTCATTTGCCTTCTATTCTTACTTAAGATGACAGAAATTCTAGTCAAGTGTTATTGCTTCTGAAATTATTTAAAGATAAATGACACCATCAAAACTGCTACTTCCAAAAATAAGTATCAGAAAATAAAAGCACTTTAAATAAGTACATAATTGTAAAAGCTCATTACATTTTATAACTAAAATAGATGCATTTTATTGAAATGTAAATCATACTTCAATAGTTAATTTTAAAAATTTAATACTTCACCTTAACTGTTTCAGAAAATTGTCAATATGCTCTTTCCAATTTTGTGGAAATCCAAACATAAATTTTCTTATGAGATAATTTGGATACCCTGTTTCAAGATAAATAAGCAAACAAAAATTATCAAAAAGCTCAGAATTTTAAGAGATGTAATTTATTAAATCATTCAAGAAACATGTACTTTTTGCTTACTAACTGCCAGGCACTGTTATTGATAATGACAATTCAACAGTTAATAAAGCAGACAAATTCCCTTACAGTATAAAAGAAAAAGCAAATCAATAAATATCTTATTTATCAGATGGTACTACAGGAAAGGTGGATTATGGACATCAGTATGTTAGTGGGGCAGAAGAGAGGCAGATAGCAACTTAAGGAGTCAGGAAAGTCCTCATTGGAACAGTATAATATGAACAAATTCCTGAAGATCATGAAAGAGTGGGCCTTGAAGGATATAGGGTTAAGATACTAGAAACAGGGGATGGTATTGTGAAATAGTGGTTAAAATTGCCACCTGCAATGATAGCATCCTGTATGGGCTCCAGTTTAGGTCTCAGTTGCTCTACTTACAATCCAGCTCCCTGCTACTGGTCTGGGAAAAGCAACAGGAGGTGGCCCAAGTGTTTGGGCCTCTGCCATCCAAGTGGAAGACCCAGATGAAGCTCCTGGCTTCAGCCTGGCTCAGTCCCAGCTGTTGTCATTTGGAGAGTGAACTAGTGGTTAGCAGATCTCTCTGTCTCTCCCTCTTTCTGTAACTTTTTATTTATTTGAGAGACAGAGTTACAGAGAGGGAGAGACACAGAAGTCTTCCATCCATTGGTTCACTCCCCAAATGGCCACAACAGCTAGAACTGAGCCAGTCCAAAAAGCCAGGAGCTTCTTCTGGGTCTCCCACAGAGGAGCAGAGGCCTAAGCACTTGGGCCATCTTTCACTGCTTTCCCAGGCCGTTAGCAGAGATCTGGGACTCGAATTTATGCCCACATGGGATGCCGGCGCTGCAGGTAGAAGCCTAACCTACTTTGCCACAGTGCTGGCCCCAATATATAAAGCTTTAAAAAACAAACAATTGTGAACAGAAATTGATCACTGGGACTAGTGAGATGGCACTGGTACATGCCACCTTGATGGGACTGAATTGGAATCCCCTGGTATGTTTCTAACTCTACCGTTTGAGGTAAGTCAGCTTGAGCATGTCCCGAATTGCACATCTCTTCCCTCTCTTATTCCCACTCTTACATTTAACAGCGGAGAAACTGAGGATTTAAAAATTCCTCCAAGGATTTTGGCACAGTACTGAAAGGTAAGGAAGACTCTAAGCAGATTTAAGTGAGATCTGATTTAGATTTTGAGATGCCTATAGTTTTCCAAAAGAGATGTCCAATTAGCAGATGGAAAATGAGTTGGGTGGTTATGACAAGTCTCGATTTGTGATATATGTTTTGAATATGTAATCATGTAGATGATATTTAAAGTCTAATAGGAATCAGTACAGCACTGAATATAGAAAAATCCTAAATTATTCCATTATTTAGAGATAAAGAAACCTAAACAAAGAAACTAATGAAGGACAGAGAAGTAAAATAGGGTATATTAGAAACCAAAAAAAGTATTTCAAAGAGGCAAGTGAATTAATTAATTATAATAAATGTGTACTAGTTTTAGTAATATGGAGAATGACTTTGATACAAGCTGTTTCAGTAAAGAATTAAGGTTTAAGGTATTGCAAAAGTGAGTTCAAGAAAAAAATGACAAAAGCCTCGGGTGATCACTGATGTTATAAATAAGAGTATCGACTGTTAACAGGAGACACTGTGCACTTGCTCCACATGTAGGACCTCTGTCCTTAATGAGTTGTACTATGAGAATTAACAGTAAAACTTCAAACAGTACGTTATACTTTGTGTGTCTGTGTGCAAACAGTTGAAATCTTAGGATAGAGTTGGTTTTCTGTATATAAAAATAATTAAAAATGAATCTTAATGAAGAATAGGATGGGAGAGGGAGGAGATGGGATGGTTTGGGGGTGGGATAGCAGGTATAGAGGGAAGAATCGCTATATTCCAAAAGCCTTACCTATGAAATTTATATTTATTAAATAAAAGCTTTCTAAAACAAATTGGAAAAAAAAGAAAATGGGAATGAATTTGAGAAATTTCGATATAGTAAATATAGACAAATCTCATGTTGCTATAATTTATAGCAATAATGGCTGAAAGCAATATGATTTTTAAGAGGATTTTTGTTTTATTTTTTGAAATGAGAACAGAGAATTACTAGATTGATGTCTTTGAGTGAAAATGAGAAAACTGGATCTAATACACAAATGGAGAGACTGACATAGACAAGATCATGGATCATTTGTTCACAATAAAAGCTGATACAGATATAAACAGGTGAGTAAAAGTGGTGGAGAAATTCTCTTCTGATTATTCTTATTGCTCAGGTATTCTCCTTTTACCACACCCTCCTATCCAAGAGTATGATAGAGGCATTAAAAATTTCCAAAAAATTTTAACTAGTCATCAGGGAAGATAAGAGAGTTAAACTGAATAGGGAAATATGGTAGGATACCAAGTAGCACCATGGTAACACCAAGGGGTAACGCTAAGTTGGTAATGATAAATTAAAGGTAAATTATTTGGGTGTGTTTTTCTCCAGCTAAAATCAGCAGGATGCAAGGAAAAGAGAGCAAATTAGATCACACAAGGACTGGGGTTGTGCCAGGTAGGATCAACAAAGAGAAGAACAAGGGAATTAAAATATATTCACATAAAAACTTTCTTTACAAATAAGTAGTATTTCACTTGAGTTTTCTAAATCACAAAATTTATTTATAATGTCAGTAACAATGATAACATCAGAGAAAACTGATCAACCCATAGTTTTTACCTGTTTTCAATTGTTTTAGTTTTTTAAAATACTTAGCTAAAAATTTAAAAATGTCTATTTTCATTAGAACACGTTACACAGACTAAAATAATTTATCAACTAATGATGGTCATTTACCTGCTTCTTTCATGGAAATCCGGTCTATTATTCCTTTTAATATATAAATGTTGCCTGATATAGTCTTGAGTTCATTGTGCTTAATCCGCTCTATAATTACATTACTGTGCCAATACACATTGGTGATATCTCTAGGAGAAAAAGATAGCCTAGTTAAAACCACACTTTACCAGTAGTCACAATTTGTACATATATGTATACAAATATATAACAAAGCAATTTTGCACGGTAGCCACAGCAACACTAATATGAATATTTTTAAAGATTTTTTATTTATTTATTTGACAGGTAGAGTTACAGACAGTGAGTGAGAGAGACAGAGAGAAAGGTCTCCCTTCTGTTGGTTCATTCCTCAAATGGCCACAATGGTCGGAGCTGCGCTGATCCGAAGCCAGGAGCCAGGTGCTTCTTCCTTTGTCTCCCACTCTCTGTAACTTTACCTCTCAAATAAATAAATAAAACCTTTTAAAAAAGAGAGAGAGAGAGAGAGAGAAAGAGAGAAACTTCCAACTGCTGGTTCATTCTCCAAATGGCTGCATCAGCTGGGGCTGGCCCAGGACAAAGCTAGGAGCTCAGAGCTTCTTCCAGGTCCTCCACATGGGCACAGAGGTCCAAGCATTTGGGCCATCTTCTGCTACTTTCCCAGGCATAATAGCAAGAAGCTGGATTGGAAGTGGAGCAGCCAGATCTTAAACCAGTACCAATACAGGATGCTGGCATTGCAGGCGAAGACTTAACCTGCCGTGCTACAACATCAGTCCCTACTTGTTATTTTTTTTTTTTTAAGGTTTATTTATTTGAAAGGCCGAGTTAGAGAGAGAGAGGCAGAGGCAGAAAGAGAGAAAGAGAGAGAGAGTGTCTTCCTTTAGCTTGTTCATTCCCCAAATGGCTGCAATGGCTGGGGTTGGGCTTATCTGAAGCCAGAAGCTTCTTCTGGGTCTCCCATGTGGCTGCAGGGGACCAAGAACTTGGGCCATCTTCTACTGCTTTCCCAGGCCATAGCAGAGAGCTGGATTGAAAGTGGAGCAGCCAGAACTCAAACTGGCACCCATATGGGATGCTGGCACTGTAGGCCGTGGCTTTACCTGTTCCGCCACAGCACCAGCTTCTATAGATGTCCCAGATGTAATAAAACACAGTATCAAATCACTGAACTATTATGTACTCTTCAAATTTCTAAATTAAATCTAAGAATATAAAATAGAAAGAATATGAAGATCTACTAGACAACTGCTGGATCAAATAACAAATTAATAAACAGTGATTATAATAAATAAGGAAGCTAAGTTCCTTTAATTTGACCAAATGAGATTAAACTCATACATTATACCTTACAATATTACTTCTCTTCCACTCTTTTCTGCTTTAGCAGACATTTAAATAATACTCTAAAAGCACTGTTCTCTAATGTTACAAATATGAATTCATTTAATCTTCAATACAATCCATATGTATGTAACTTTTTTTTTAAAAGTTTATTTTTTTGAAAGGCCAAGTTACAGAGAGGCAGAGAGAGAGAGGTCTTCCATCTGCTGGTTCACTCCTCAGATGGCTGCAATGTTTGGAGCTGTGCCGATCTGAGGCAGGAGCCCTAAGATTCTTCCAGGTCTCCCATGCAGGTGCAGGGGGCCTAAAAACTTGGGCCATCTTCTACTGCTTTCCCAGGCCATAGCAGAGAGCAAAACTGGAAGTGGAGCAGCTAGGACTTGAACCAGTGCCATATGGGATGCCAGCACTGCAGGAAGCAGCTTTACCTGCTATGCCACAGCGCTGGCCCTAATAATACTGTTATCATCATGGTACAGATGAAGAAACTGAGGCTGAAATAGGGTAAGTAATTTGCCCAAGTGATATAGGTAATAAGTGGCAATAATGGAGTGCATACAAAGGGAATCTACAATGCAAATTGGATATTAAGGAAACGGGCATGGGAGCTGGCACTGTGGCATACTGGGTTAAGCCACCACCTGCGACACTGGTTGGATTGTGTCCTGGTCTGATCCCACTTCTGATTCAGCTCTCTGATAGTAGCTGGGAAAAGAAACGGAAGATGGTCCAAGTGTTTGGACCTCTGCCACCCATGTGGGGGACCTGGCTCCCAGCTTCAGCCTGGCCCACTGCTTGCTGTTGCAGTGAACCAACAGATGGAATATCTCTCTTTCTCTTCCTAGCTCTCTTTCAAATAAATAAATATTTTTCAAAAAAAAGAAATGGGTACAAGGCAAGCATAAAGAGTGGACAGAAAAGATTTTTATATACTCAACTTATAAACTTCCATGTAAGTAATTTAAATGGTTTTATCTTATGTTATTATAACTTTTTTAACACTGAGAAATTGGCCGAAGAATAGGAAATGTTGCTAATAGAATAACAACACTAGGCCACTTAGCTGATGATGCTCTCACTTAGGGAAAACCAGAAAGTGCCAATGATTACTTAATACATAGTTGTAAGGCAAAGATTTAAATAATTTTGATTTTTGGGGCCAGAGCTGTGGCATAGTAGGTTAAGTTTTTGCCTGGGTGTCTGCATCCCATATGGATGCCGGTTCAAGTCCTGGCTGCTCTACTTCCAATCCAGCTCCCTGCTAATGGCCTGGGAAAGCAGCAGATGGCTCAGGTGCTTGGGACCCAGCACCCATGTGGGAGACCAGGAACAAGCTACTGTCTCCTGGCTTTGGATTGGCACAGCTCCAGCTGTTGCAGTCATTTGGGGAGTGAACCAACAGATGGAAGAACAAACTCTGTCTTTAACGCTGTCTGTAATTCTGTCTCTCAGATAAATAAATAACTTTAAAAAAATAATAATTTTGATTCCTTTTCTGGATCAGTAATTTAAAAATCTGGTTGTCTTGATTTAGATGTGAGAATATGAACTGAAATACATGTAGCAAATATTAACTGATTACATGCAATTAGGCAGATAATACCAGTCTACTTATTAGCACTTCAGGAAAAAAAGATGCAGTATACAAATTTGAGCTTTCAATATCTAAACAATAACAGGCAAATACAAGAAAGCTGGTACAGTCAACATGGCAATGATCTACATATATTCATTTTACTTTTTTGTCTAAGTTTATAACCTTATTAAAGTCTTTGTTTTATAGGAAGATGCTTTTACACTCTCGCACGAAATGATGTTAAGTTTTTATTAAACAATATATGAAATGCTATACTTACATCAATTTTCCTTCTACACATATAGCAGTATTATTATTGATGACTTTAATCATCCATTCTTGCAGCTGGATTACCTAATTAAGCATAAAACAAAGTATTTCAGTATTACTTATAGTATTAGCATTATAAAAATAATTTGCACTGAATTAAAAAACTCATCTAAGTAATTCAAGTGACTCCTTAGTGCCCATTATGTAACAATCACATTCTGTTTTGAGTAGCAATAGATAACAATCATGTATAATCAAACTAACAAGATAAAGAGACTGAACTGACAAGCTAACTATACTTCAGGTATTTTCATATCAAATATCTCAACACTGGAAAAAAATCATTTACAATTCCAAGGTATATATTATGACACAAGTCCTAAGGTAAATATTTGGCCTAGCAGTTAAGACACCTATGTCTCATATTGGAGTGCCTAGTTCAGTTCCCAGCTCTAGCTCCTAAATCCAGCTTCTAGGTGATGAAGACCCTGTGAGGTAACTTATCATAGCTGGTGGGGATCCTAGAGTGAATTCCTGGTTCCTGGCTTTGGCCCCAGTCTAGCCCTGATCATTGCAGACATTTAGGAAGTGAGTCAAAAAATAGAAGCCCTTTGTCTCTGCCTCTCAAAATTAATTATATATTTTTTTAAAGTAAACACCAAGCCCTGCAAAACACCCAGGAACTTAGAAAAAAGAGTCAATTATATCATACACTATTATACTTGCCCCCCAAATTAATTTTTCGTAAAGCTGATTTAGAGCTGCATTTCAACATTCTATAAAGTATATAAGTGACTGTTAAATCTGTATTTCATGGCATTCTACTCCACAGCAAACATCTGATTACCTCTAAAACCTCCCTATTTCAAAACAAGCAAAATATCTTTAAAAAAGAAAACTTTTTAATGACATTTGTATAGAAAGTTTATATTTTATATGAAGATTGACTTACTTTGGATGAGAAATAAAGCCAAATTAATGGAATAACCAATTTGAGCAGCCATTTACTTTATCCAAGTATATATAAACACAAATTGTACAGCTGTAGTTTTATACTGAGCCAGGAAAGATACTAAAATGAGGAAGTGGTCTTTGTTACTGCACTTCTCAATAATGTTGATTTAAAAATTATAGGTAAGATTTTGGGAAAAGGCAGTAAATAACACTCCTTTTTTTGGTCATACTTCCTACATTTGGAACTGAGATACATCAAAGCACCAGTAAAATGGAGATATTAAAATAAAAACTAACACTAGGCAGTGCTGCAAGTACCTTAGATGCACTGACTCATATTATCTTCCTAACACCAGGATTTATTTATTTATTTATTTGAAAGGCAGAGTTAGAGAGAAAGAGAGAGGGGGAGACAGAGAGATCTTCCATCCACTGTTTCACTCCCCAAATGGCTGCAACGGCTGGAGGTAGGCCAATCCAAAGCCAGGAGCCAGGAGCTTCTTCCAGTTCTCCTGTGTGGGTGTAGGGATCTCAAAGACTTGGACCGTCTTCTGCTGCTTTCTCAGACACATTTTTTAGCAAGGAGCTGGACGGGAAGTGGAGCAGCAAGAACTAGAACCAGTGCACATATGGGATGCCAGTGTTGCAGGTGGTGGCTTTACCCACTACACCACAATGTTGGCTTCTGTTACCTTCATTTAACAGATAAGTAAACTGAAAAGTTAAAATATAACTTGCCCATTTCCCACACAGCTACTTAGTGGATGAGTTATAAATCTGAGAGTATAAGCTATAGGGTACTGTATATTATACTGCATATTCAAAGTATCAAAATATTAATTATTCATTCAACAAACAAATGCTATGGTCCACCATGTTTACATGCTAATGGGAATGACCCAGAAGAAAGGAAAAAATGGAAGAGAGAATTCCAAGAACAATGTCCTCTAGGTGATAAGAGGAAATGAATGGTCCTGAAAAGGGGAAAAGGGTTGGCACCATGGCACAGAGGGTTGAACTTCTGCCTGCAAGACAGCATCCCATTTGGGGTGCTAGTTCAAGTCCCAGCTGCTCTGCTTCTGGTCCAAACTCCCTGCTAATGTGCCTGGGAAGGCAGCAGAAGATGGCCCAAGTACTTGGGCCTTTTACCCATGTGGGAGACCCATGTGAAGTTTTAGGTTCGTGGCTTCATGATGGCCCAGCCCCGGCCACTGTGGCTATTTGGGGAGTGAAATGCCACTCTTTCAAATGAAACTAAAATCTTAAAAAAAAAAAAAGAAAAAGAAAAAGAAAAAGGTTTTAAGTGCCTCTTTCCAAAAAAGGGGTGGTGGTGGAGGAATGTGATTGTAATCTGTTCATCTATTTTAATAGGAAGAAAAACAGAATATGTGGACATAGTAGTAGGAATATTGGTAGATTAGTAATGGGATTGAGATCTTTTTTAAAAAAGATTTATTTTTATTTATTTGAAAGGCAGAGTTAAAGAGAGGGGGAGAAAGCGAGAGACAGACAGACAAAGAGAGGGAGACAGAGAGAGATATCTTCCAACTGATGGTTCACTACCCAAATGGCAACAACATTGAAGGCTGGACCAGACTGAAGCTAGGAGCCAGGAGTATCTTCAGGGTATGGGGGCCCAATGACTTGGGCCATCCTCGGCTGCCTTCCCAGGTACATTAGCAGGGAGCTGGACCAGAAATGGAACAGCTGGGATCCGAACAGGCGTCATTATGGGATGCCAGCATCACAAGCAACAGCTTTACCTGCTATAACACAATGCCAGCCCCTTGAGGTTTTCAATGAATTGAGAATGAGAAGAGAAGAAGCTTAGAGGTCTCAGGAGAGAAAAAATATTAAGTACTCTTCTGAAAAAGTCAGAATGGTCAAATGATATATAATAAGACTAACGAGCAATATTGAGAGGCCACTTAAGTAAGATGTGCAGTCAAGTTTAAAATGAGACCAGTCAGCACGACTGTTTTTTTTTTTTTGGAAGGCAGTTACAGACAGAGAAGGATGGAGAAACAGAGAGAGAAAGAGATGGATCTTCCATCTGCTGGTTCACTCCCTAAATGGTCACAATGGCCAGGGCTGGGTCAAGCTAATGTAAGGAGACCAGAGCTTCTTCCATGTCTCCCAAGTGGGTAGCAGGGCCCCAAGCACTTGGGCCATCTTTCACTGCTTTCCCAGGAGCATTAGCAGGGAGCTGGATAGAAAGTAGAGCAGGTGGGTCTTGAACCGGGCCATATGGGATACTGATATGGCAGGCAGAGGTTTAATCTGCTATACAACAACGTCAGTCCCAGCACAACAGTATTTTGCTCCAGCCACGTTCAGCTCTCTAGCACAGGCACACAGCAAAAGAAGAGTTTAAATTAAATCATGGTTAGGACTTTTTTGGTTGAGAACAGAAAGAGAGAATTGAGAGTTAAAACCTATAGTAGTTATAACAAATCACAGAATAGACATATGGTAAAGAGAGAAATGAGATCATGTCAGAGTTGATGGATGGAAGTCTACCTTAATGGAGGTCAGAGTACTGATATTGAGAGATGGAAGAAGACAGGAGTCAGTAGTGAAGAATAGGATGCTTAAAACTTCGGTACATGTACTGGTAAAAACAAGGTATGGGCATGACCGGTATGGAAGGTAAAGGTAGGAGAAAAGTCAGTAAAGAGGAAGAAATCAAAGACGCCTGATGGATCATCTGTATGGATGCTGTTATCACCAGAGATGGCAGGAGACAATAGAAGCAGAAAAATTAACAGGTGTCAAGCACTTCAAAAGGAATGCAAAATCATGACCAGGAATTTGTGTTTACTATAAGACTAGGAGTTTAAGTTAACTATAAGTAAACTTAACAAGAAGGGATAAAGAGGGATTAAATATTACAGTATGTACTTCAAAACAGCTCCAGCAGGAAAGAAAAAAGAATGGCCCATGGAGCAATGAGGAGCAAGACAAACATACCTTATATCATCTCCAGGTCAAACAGAATGTTGGGTATGGAAGAAAAAGAGCCACCTCTTTAATCAGCTGTTTGTGGAAGTCATATTTTAGTTAGAGCAAAGTTAAGAAATGTTGAGAGAAGACAGGTAATAGCAGTCATAACATTTACATAGCTCAAGAAAGTACCAATGCAATATCTGGAGAATTGCAGATGAGTAAGAGAATGAGTCAGAATTAGGGGCTTTATAGAACTATGAGTACATAGGGATAACAGTCCTGCTTGAGAAGCTTAGAATTCTTATAGCAACTACTGTGGTGTCCCTTAGAGTAGCTGTCCTCAAACTTTCTTGTTCAACCTTTTTTTTTTTTTTTTTTTTGGACAGGCAGAGTGGACAATGAGAGAGAGACAGAGAGAAAGGTCTTCCTTTGCAGTTGGTTCACCCTCCAATGGCCGCCGCGGCCGGTGTGCCGCGGCTGGCGTGCTGCGGCCGGCGCACTGCGCTGATCCGATGGCAGGAGCCAGGTACTTATCCTGGTCTCCCATGGGGTGCAGGGCCCAAGCACTTGGGCCATCCTCCACTGCACTCCCTGGCCACAGCAGAGAGCTGGCCTGGAAGAGGGGCAACGGGGACAGAATCCGGCGCCCCGACCGGGACTAGAACCTGGTGTGCCGGCGCCGCAAGGCGGAGGATTAGCCTAGTGAGCCGCGGCTCCGGCCTTGTTCAACCATTTTTAAGTCAATGTCTAAAATTTTTCATCACAAGTTTATGTATTTGCAAACATTATAATTTCTAGCAAATATATTGACACAAAACTATAGTTGTTATATCACTATTTCAAATTTAGATGAAATCTCAATGCTATCCATCATTATTCATTTAAAAATCAATGGACAAACTTGTAATAATTGGAAATTTTACCTTTCTCTTTGAACTTATTAGCTTATTTATATTTCCATTCTACTTCTTCAGAGAATTTATCCTAATGTAACTAAGCTCTAAAATCTTACTGAGCATCCTGTATTACTTTACACTTGGAAAATTTTCAAATCTTCAGATGATATAATTTGTTTCTATTTCAATTGTTCTATTAATACCAAGTACCCCAAGGACCAGTGTTGCGGTGCAATAGGTTAAGCTGCTGCTTGTGATGATAAAACCCTATAGTGGAACGCCAGTTCAAGTCTCAGCTACTCTGCTTCTGATGCTGCTTCCTATTAAGGTACCTAGGAAGACAACAGATGATGGCCCAAGTGCATAGGCCCCTGTTACTCAAATGGTGAGTGGGGGGCAGAACGGAGTTCCCAGCTCCTGGCTTGGGCCCCAGTCAAGCCCTGGCTGCTGCAGGTCATATGGAGAGTAAACCAGCAGATGGAAGATATCTATCTCTCCCTCTGATATTGTGCCTTTCAAATAAATAAATAAATCTTAAAAAAAAATAGTAAGTGCCCCAAGGATCAGGGCAAAAAGAAAAACAATAAAAATCAGGAATGAATTCAATGTTCATGCCACACAAGACATAATTGTTAGAAACTCCACAGTTCCTAATACAACAAAAAAAATTTTAACACCTGGATCTTCTTACTTCTAGCCCAGTTATTTTCACTGGGCCACAATGCTGGTACAGTAAAGAACAAAACATGAAGTTACCATCAACAATGTCAGAATATAAGAGCTTAAGCTCTTCAATAACATGGAGAAAAATATCTACATTAAAAGTTTTCCCACCTGAGTTTTTTTAACTTCATCCGTAACTGCTTCAAACACATTTGGAGGAGAAAGCTTGGAAACATTTCTTTTTGACCTTCGAGGTATTGTTACATGAAGTCTTGGACTTGCCAATATAATTTTACATGTATCTTTCATGGAATCTATAAGATCAATCTCTCTGGGCACTGTTTTTTCATTTTTGTCCTTAATTTCTTCTTGTGAAGTTCCTTCTGTTGTCATCTCACTATCAGTAACCATTAATTGACTGCCATTCTTAGTAGGAACACAATTTGTACTAAGAGTCTCAGTATTAGTATTTTGGAATTTTTCACAGGCTGACTCACTGTTCTCTATAACAAAAGTGTCCTTTTTGGATTGAGTGGTTGCAATCGTATTCTCCCTGGGGTGAAGAATTTGTTCAGTCAACTGAGCTCTGAATAATGCCTGGTTTGAGACTTTTGTAGTTGAAATATTTTCTTGTTCTTGGTTCAGAACTGGAAATTCTGCAAAACATGCAAAACAAAACAAAATTTATAGAACGACCATATGCAATAAAAGAACAAAAAAGGAGTCAATTAAAACTGTTCAATATATTGGGGCAGTGCCGTGGCGCAGTAAGTTAATCTTCCACCTGAGGTGCTGGCATCCCATATGGGGCACTGGTTCTAGTCCCAGCTGCCCCTCTTCCACTCCAGCTCTCTGCTATAGCCAGGGAAAGCAGTAGGGGATGGCCCAAGTGCTTGGGCCCCTGCACCCGCATGGGAGACCAGAAAGAAGCACCTAACTCCTGGCTTCAGACTGGCGCAGCTCCAGCCATTGTGGCCATCTGGGGAGTGAACCAATGGAAGGAAGACCTTTCTGTCTCTCCCTCTCACTGCCTGTAACTCTACTTCTCAAATAAATAAATAAAAATCTTAAAAAAAAAACCTGTTCAATATAAAAAAAAATCTTCAGATAACACTTCACCCTCCTGCCCAGTCTTTCTCTGAGTGCCTCTAAACTTTACAGTCGAAGCTTTTGTCCACAGTCAATGCTTAATATCTACCCAGGGAATATAATTACCTAGAACATCTAACAACACATTCAAGTAACAAACTTAAAAGCAAAACAAAATCAAAAGTTTACCGTAAGTTAAATTGTGCTGCACTGCTTTCTTTACCTCCTGGTGTTGAATCTTTTGCTTTACCAGAGGGAATTCTGATGACTCTAGAGGTTGAGATTTTTTCAAAAATTGAATTAGGCACAGAGAAGAAAAACCTGTCATTTTATTTATTCTTTTTTAGCAGATATAGTCTTTTTCTTTTGAAGATTTATTATTTATTTGAAAGGCAGAGTTACAGAGGCAGAAAGAAAAAGAGAGAGAGAGAGAGATCAATCTTCCATCCACTGGTTCACTCCCCAAATGGCCTCAACAGCTACAGCTAGGCCAGGTAGAAACTAGGAACCAGAAGCTTCTTCCAGGTCTCCTGAAGGCCTGGAAGGCCATCTGCCGCTTTCCCAGGCAGACTAGCAGGGAGCTGGGTCAGAAGTACAGCAGCTGGGACTTGAACTGGTGGTGCCCACGTGGGGTACCAGTGTTGCAGGTGGCAGCTTAACCCACTATGCCATGATGCTGTTCCCAAAACTATCATTTGAATATCATGAAATAAAGATACTTAGATATAGTAATGATCAGACCACTATAATGTGCTTTTGCAACATGAGAGTAATAAAAATTTTTACCTTTATTACTTTCTCATCCTTTTATCTCATTCTCTATTTTAGTAGGAATAGAATTTGTGCTATACTGAAGAATTTTTAAAATTGTACTGAGGATGATTTCTGAAAAAACTTCTCCAAGTTAAATTTGCCAGCTCTAGAAAAAAGCCTTAGAAGCTTGAAGGTTTGGAATGAAATTCTAGTGCTGACAAAATTGGACATGTATTATATTAAGGTTACATAAAAATAGTACCCAGCCTTGAAACCCCTGCTCTGTAAATTTCTAAGATATTAAAAAAAAAAAAAAACTATTTGAAGTGTTGTAGCTTACTCATTAGATGTTGAGACTCAATCATAATTGATATGCCTTAACTATCTCTTTGGTAAGCTCTTAAAAGGACCAAAGTAGATTTATCAGTTTAAAAATAAGAATAGAATTGCTTATATTTTATTCTGCTTTATATTCAAGATTTTTAAAGTTCAGCATTTCTTGAACACAGAACTCACTTTCTTTGACATACAAATTAGATGACAGACTTAAAATCTGTGTAAAGAAGGAAAAATGGAATTATTTTATATGCTTAATTTCAAATCTTATACTCAAAACAAACAAACAAAAAAACCTGGCAGTAAGTTTGCCACTTTGGCCTTAGAAATCATGATAGAAAGATTTTAGGGGCTAGAACTCTAGTGTAGTGGATTAGGCCTCTGCCTGCAGCACTGGCATCCCATATGGGTGCCAAATCAAGTCCTGGCTGTTCCACTTCTGATCCAGTTCCCTGCCGGTGCTTGGGCCCCTGCACCCATGTGGGAGACCCAGAAGAAGTTCCTGGTTCCTGGTTTTGGATTGGCCCAGCTCTGGCCATTGCAGCCATTTGAGGAGTGAACCAGTGGATGGAAGATCTCTGTCTCTCCCTCTCTCTGTAATTCTACTTCTAGGATAAATAAATAAATCTTTAAAAAAATTTTTTTATCATAATGATGTATCATAGAAGGAAGTGGTAAGTTTCTATTTTTTAAAGATTTTATTTACTTGAAAGGTAGACTTATAGAGAGACCAAGAGAGAAAGAAAAGATCTTCCATCCATTGGTTCACTTCCCAAATGGCTGCAATGGCCAGGGCTGGGCCAGTCCGAAGTCAGGAGCCAGGAGCTTCTTCTGGGTCTCCCATGTGGGTGCAGGAGCCCAAGGACTTGGGCCATCTTCTGCTGCTTTTCCAGGCACATTAGCAGGAAGTTGGATTGGAAGTGGAGGAACCAGGACATGTCGCTCCCCCTCTTCGTGGAGGAATGACACAGGGCCCTGCGCTGTTCTTTTGTCTGCTCGGCCCTCCCCAGGTTTGCTGCTGGTTCTTCCCAGGTTGGCTACCGACCCTTCCACCTCCGTGGAAGGGCGGTTCCCCCTGCCACTTTCCCCACTTCCGCGGGGGAGCGGCACACTGCCGGCCGGCTCTCTCGGGGGCTGCTCAGGTGTTCCCTTTAGATGTTCCTGGTGCATGTTGTCTCTCTCCTCCTTTATAGTCCTCTTCTACCAATCCCAACTCTGCTACCCACACGCCGAGTACGCTGCTCTCCTCCAATCAGGAGCAGGTCCTACAGTTTATTGGTTGAACTGGAGGCAGCTGTGTAGAAGCTGTATCCTCCTCTCCCAGCGCCATATTGTGGGAGAGCAGATGCATAGAATAAGTCTTAATTCCAGTAACAGTCTAGTCCGAGTTGCTCCCCACAAGGACACAAACCCACACCTGTACGGGATGCTACTACTGAAAGGCAGTGGTTTACCTGCCATGCCACAGTGCTGGCTCCAAGTTTCTATTTTTTTTTTTAAACTTTTTCTACTGGAAATGACAGAACAATGTAGGAAAGATCAGTAGGTAATTGTACAAAACAGTCATTTGGAAGTCCAAAGTCCATGCAAGACTCTCCAAAGGTCTCTAAAATTTGCTTGCCTTTTCTGGAAAGACTCATTAGATTTTCAAAGCAGTCAGGTATTCATTCCTCTCTCAAATACCACCTTATACATAAACCATTCTTTAGAATGCATTATTCATTTGCTTTTCCCTTTTATCCCAAGCAAATTCCTTTGTATATTCCCTCAGTGCTATCCCAAACTCCCTTAGAAAACTCTGCTTTCTGTGTCAGAATATGTAACTGTTATAGAAATGTAACAACACACTCACGATGGGCTTTCAAATATGTCTATCTGTTTTGAATTCTCAGCTTGTCACTTATTACCTATCAGATTTACAGCAGACTCATCCTCTTCATAAAAGCTCTATTTACAGACCATTAATGTGAACCTTGAGGCCAACATAGTAGGTTAAGCTGCTGCTTGCAACACCAGTATCCCATATTAGAATGCTGTGTGCAGGGCAGGCACTGTGGCACAGCAGGTTAACGACCTGGCCTGAAGCACTGGCATCCCATATGGCGCCGGTTCAAGAGAAAAAAAAATGCTGTGTGCATTGGTGGCATAGTGGTGAGCATAGCTGCCTTCCATATTAGTGTGCTGATTTGACTATTGGCTGTTCCACTTTTGATCTAGCTCCCTGCTAAAGTGCCAGAAAAAGTAGCAGATGACCCAAGTAATTGGGCCCCTGCTACCCACATGGGAGACCTGAATGGAGTTCCTAGATCTTGGCTTTGGTCTGACCCAGATTTGGCTGTTGCAGCCATCAGGGAAGTGAACCAGTGGACAGAAGATACCCGTCCCGCCACCTCTTACCCTCCCCAACTCCCACCTTTCAACAAATAAATCTTTAAATAATAAAATAAATTATAAGCCTCTATCCATATTGCTTGCTCAAAAGACTACATGGGAGTAATTCATATAAAATATTTTATTATCAATTACTGAAATGCATCAAAATCTCAATTTTTACATCTCAATTTCTGATCACTTTACATCTTTACAGATCAAAACCACTAACTAGTCGACAGTGTTACAGCAGTTCACAGCTCCTGGTTTTAATCTAGCCCACCCGTGTTTTGCAGCCAATTGGGAAGTGAACCACAGATAGAAGACTTCATTCTCTCTCTTGCTCTCCCTTTCAAACACACACACACACACACGCTTTTTTTTTTTTTAGTCCACTGACTAGTCTAATAAGACTGACCCTTTATACTTCTTAATCTCCTTCACCCTAACCAACTTAAATTTCATGGTTAGTTATAGTCATTCCTTGCACACATTCTCACCTCAACTCCTTTGCCCTTCATACCACTCCATCCTCTATCCTTTTTGGCAAAATTACAACCCAGTTAGATAAGATTGGAAAAAAACAATTATATTTACTGATCCCATTTTAAATGCATGCCCATAAATCTCAAATAACTCTTTAATATTAACTAGAAAATAAAATTTAGGCCTAGATGACTTACTATTTTCCTCTCATACACTATTTTTTAAAATTAATTTTATTAATTAATTAATTTGACAGGTAGTTATAGACAGAGAGAGAGAGAGAGAGAGAGAGACAGAGACAGAGAGAAAGGTCTTCCTTCCGTTGGTTCACTCTCCAAATGGCCGCCACGGTGGGCACTGCGCCAATCCGAAGCCAGGTGCTTCTTCCTGGTCTCCCACATGGATGCAGGGGCCCAAGCACTCGGGCCATCTTCCACTGCTTTCCCAGGCCACAGCAGAGAGCTGGATCAGAAGAGGAGCAACTGGGACTAGAACCGGCGCCCATATGGGATGCCAGCACCGCAGGCGGAGGAACAACCAAGTGAGCCATGGTGCCACCCCTCTCATACACTATTAATGTCCACTTTGTCAAGCTTAAATGTCTGTTTCCCTTACTCTTAGTTGATGATCTTACTACTTATTTCAGATTATTTTGAAGTCACATAACAATAACCCATCAGTATTTGTATGTATATACATTGTCTTCTTTCTTTTTAATAAGTTGTTTGGGTTCCTAGCCAAGGACAATTTATGCACTAGACTCCATCATTCCCTCTCAACTACTCAAGGGCATCATACTAACTCTTGAGTTTTTACCTTCCTACTAGATTATTCCCAACAGCACACAAAAAATGCTGTTATTTCTCAAACAATAAAATCTTTAACCACAACTTTCCATATTTTTCTTCATCACCCTGAGAAAAAGTCATGGTTCAACTGCTCATTTCTTCATACATTCTTTTATTTTAAGATTTATTTATTTATTTGAAGGTCAGAGTTACACAGAGAACCTGAATGAGCCTGGAGTAGTCAGGACTCAATCCAGACATTCCAACATGGGATGTGGGCGTATCATGCAATTAATCTATTGAGCCCTAAGGACTGAATTTCTCTGCTCCTTGACCTACTAGCAGCATTAGACACAGCTGGTAACTCTCTCCTTAAAGCACTCTGCTCTCTTGCTTTCTACAGTATCACTCTTCGTGATTTCCCTTTTTATCCATCATCTCCTGGGTGGCCTTCTACTTGAGTGTCCTTTCTATTCTTTATTACAACTTCTAAATGTTGGAGTGCCCAGGACATAAACATTCTCTTTTAATTATTAATTTATTTGAGAATACAGGGAGAGAGAATTCTCTCCCATCGCTGGTTCACTCCCCAAATACCCACAACAACAGGAACTGAACCAGGCTGAATAGGAACCAGGAACTCAATCCAGGTCAGCCTCTGTATTAGCAGGAAGCTGGTTAAAATCAGGAGCTGAAACTGGTATTCAATCTGCTGTGTGAAGAAGGCTTTTCAACTGCTAGGTCACATGCCTGCCATCCAAGTCCCACTAGGAACATTTCCTTTTTCTACTTTTACACCTTAATTATCTCAACTACTCTGGTAACTAGAAATACCATTTAGGTGCTAATGATTCCTAAAATGCACTTCTCTAAATTCCAGGACTTAATTAACATATCAAAAGTAATAGGACAAAAAACACTTAAGGAGCTCCCTCCAATCACCTTTCCTCCAGTCTTTCTCTTTCAGCTAAATCATCCATTCAGCTGCTCAGGTCTAAGGCAAAAAAACAAAGACTAAACTAAAAATAATACCCCGGAGTTAATATTTGTCTTTTTCTTCTCTTATAGTTCACATTCAATTGTGAGCCAATATTATTCATTCTTTCAAATTATATCCAGAATCCAACCACTTAATCTTCACTGCTACTACCTCAAACCAACATCCAGATTATTGTAGTAACTATTTCAAATCAGCAGTGAGTTATTTTTTTAAATCTTAAGTCAGACCTTGTTATTCCTCTGCTCAAAATCCTCCAATGGTTCCTTATTTTGCTCAAAGTTAAATACAAAATCCTTACATTTACTTACAAGGTCCTTCATTATCTGACCATCTCTTAGTTATCCCTTTCTCCTGGACATTGTTCACTTCGTGAACACTAACCTCATAGGTAGTCTTTGAATCTGTCAGACATGCTCCAATTCAGGGCATTTGTATTACCTGTTACCTGTCTGAATCATTCTTCCCCACTGCCCAGGATACATGTATCTACCAGTTCCTTCGGATTTGGGGGCTCAAATGCCATCTTCTCATTGATGCTTTCCCTGACAATCCCGTTGAAAATTATAGCCCTCTCTTATTTTAACCATCTTCCCTTTCTGTTTTTCATCTTATATTGTACCAAAAAGTTCTTATTTAAATGTTAATTTTGTCTACCCACTACCTGAATGTGAACTATAAAGGGGCAGAAATTTTTGTTCACTGTGGTATCCTGAGCACTTAAGAGTATCTGACACATTGAATAGTTAAGACATAGCTTATTAGCCAACACCTTGATAAAACTTACCTTTTACTGAATTGTTATATGATTTGTTTTCCTTTTCTTCACAGAGGTAGGTATGCTGCAACTGTCTTTTTTCATGTCTGTTAAGAGCGAAGGTTTTAGTACTCTCACTGCTCAATTGATCCAGCAAACTACTGTCTCTTGATGTCTGTTCTAGTTTGTTACGTAGAACCTTTTCTTTCATTCTTTGAAATATTTTTCCTGGTGATTCATAGTTTGCTTTATTTTTAAATCCATCCTTGTTGGGCTTGATAGCACTGATATTAAGAGAATTGTTAGAGATAGTAGCCTCTGCTAGCAAGGTAGACTGAAATATATTTTTATTGTTAAAAGTTTTCCTTTGTGGGAAATGATTCTTTTCATGGTCATTCAATTTTAAAGTAGAGTTCTGATATTTCACCAAATCTTTCACAGGAGTAAGTGTGCCTGAAGGAATGTTGTCAAAAAAGATTGCATCCATGGGCATATTTTTCCTCTGAAAAGATGTCTCTGAAGGCAACTGAATTCCTGGATGTTTCAAAGGTGTTGCAATCATCTTGGAAATATAGTAATAACCAAGTTCCTGTAACAGGAAATTCACTTAAGCGAACTTCAGAATAGAACTTCAATAGGGCCTCATAGAAACCTGTAGCTCAATGTGAAAATCAAAGTTTACTATGCTCCGCTGCAAAAGAAAAGTTGTTAAAATTTATTTGTTTTCCATAATATTATACTAAAATGTTTAACTGACTCACAATAACACAGAATAAGCTTTAGCTCACAAATCAGACTATAATTTGTGTTTAGTCACATTTTTATTATTTTTCAATAGATGACCAAGTTTGGTCTTTAAAGTTACTTTTCTTTAAAAAAAAAAAAGCAGCATTCACCAAATTATGTAACTAATAAGATCTAAGAATTTAATTCTGAATATTTGTTTTTTTTTTTTTTTTTTTTGACAGGCAGAGTGGACAGTGAGAGAGAGAGAGAGAGAGAGAGAGAGAGACAGAGAAAGGTCTTCCTTTTGCCATTGGTTCACCCTCCAATGGCCGCCACGGCTGGCGCACCGCGGCCGGCGCACCGCGCTGATCCGAACGCAGGTGCTTCTCCTGGTCTCCCATGTGGGCCATCCTCCACTGCCTTCCCGAGCCACAGCAGAGAGTTGGCCTGGAAGAGGGCAACCGGGAAAGAATCCGGCACCCCAACCGGGACCAGAACCCGGTGTGCAGGCACCGCTAGGTGGAGGATTAGCCTAGTGAGCCGCAGCGCCAGCCTGAATATTTGTTCTTGAAATTTACTTGAACATCATATATAGAAGGTTCCAATCTACTATTTGCATCAAAACGCATTAAATCACACCTGCATATGGCACTATATTAGTTTATAAAATAATTTCATAAATATGGTTTTCCTCTTTAGGCACTTAATTTTTAAAGTAATAGCTGCAACGATCTATCCTAATGAAACCTGAAAAATCCATTCAGTTATTTAAATCATCTCCAATCTTGTCTTTGTTACACTCCAGAACATTTCATTTCTTTTCCTTTTTTTTTTTTTTTTTTTTTTTTTGACAGGCAGAGTGGACAGATTGAGAGAGACAGAGAGAAAGGTCTTCCTTTGGTTCACCCTCCAATGGCTGCCGCAGCTGGTGCGCTGAGGCCGCGCACCACGCTGATCCGATGGCAGGAGCCAGGTGCTTCTCCTAGTCTCCCATGGGGTGCAGGGCCCAAGCACCTGGGCCATCCTCCACTGCACTCCCTGGCCACAGCAGAGAGCTGGCCTGGAAGAGGGGCAACTGGGACAGAATCCGGCACCCCGAACCGGGACTAGAACCCGGTGTGCCAGCGCTGCAAGGTGGAGGATTAGCCTAGTGAGCCGCGGCACTGGCCCTCCAGAACATTTCAATCACAAGATTGTAGCTGAAAAATTCTCAAGTGAAAAATTAAATAATATTCATTTTTGTTTTTTAAAAATGTAATGCAAGCCGGCGCCGTGGCTCAATAGGCTAATCCTCCACCTTGCGGCGCCGGCACACCGGGTTCTAGTCCCGGTTGGGGCGCCGGATTCTGTCCCGGTCGCCCCTCTTCCAGGCCAGCTCTCTGCTATGGCCAGGGAGTGCAGTGGAGGATGGCCCAGGTGCTTGGGCCCTGCACCCCATGGGAGACCAGGAAAAGCACCTGGCTCCTGGCTCCTGCCAGGATCAGCGCGGTGCGCCGGCTGCAGCGGCGGCCATTGGAGGGTGAACCAACGGCAAAGGAAAACCTTTCTCTCTGTCTCTCTCTCTCACTGTCCACTCTGCCTGTCAAAAAAAAAAAAAAAAAAAAAAAAAAAAAAAAAAAAAGTAATGCTACTTGGGATTTTCAAAACATACTGTATGTTGAACATGTGAGGTCTTAAACTTTGTTTCTTACATATGAATATTATTTCCCACACCTGCAAATCAAGATTCTAAAAGAGAAACCATTTAGTTGCATTCAGTAATACTTGGTAAATACCAGTATATAAAATCTTTCAATCCTAGAAGTCTAGAATTTACTAGTCTAGATTTATAGTGTTTCTTATTACTGAATTTCTAGGTACTCCAGTTTTTGACATCACATAAATATAAAAAACCTAAGTGAAACAAAATCTCCCACGATTACATGATCTCTGAAATAAAGGATTTACTGAACCATTATAGATGCTATCCAGAAAAAAAGAAAACTAGGTCCTGGAACAAGTTCCCACAACTTTTAACAGCACAGCTCCATAGCAATTGGAAAATGCCTCCTGGATCTAGAGCTAAGAGTAATTTTATAAACTCTGGGGAAATAAAGCTCTGTTCAAAAGTGCAGCCCATAACAACTAAATTTTGTTTCTGGATTAGTTTGGGTTAATAGTTAGAAAAGTTTATAGTAAGATTGTGGTTGGCTGTGATGGGATTTAAGTCATAGTTTCAATATAAACAATCCTCTTACTGGTTTTTGCAAAGCTGTTACTGATTAACTTCATTTGCTTCTTCCCTCCTCCATCCTCTGGCCCTTTTAATTAATTTGGGGACATTTCAATTTTTCTTTTATCATAGAAAATTCTATTGCAATCAGCTCAAAAGACCTAAGTATCTTGGGGCCAGTGTTGTGGCATGGTGGGTAAAAAGCCACCATCTGGCACACTGGCATCCAATGTGGGTGTCATTTTGAGTATCGGCTGCTCCACTTCTGACCAGCTCCCTGCTAATGGCCTGGAAAAAGCAGTGGAAGATGGCCCAAGTACCTGGGTCCCCGCACCTAAAGTGGAAGACCTGAATGAAGCTTCTGGCTTCAGCCCCAGTCACTGTGGCCATTGGGGGAGTGAACCAGCAGATGGAAGATCTCTCTTTCCTTCTCTCTAATTCTAATCTTCAAGTAAATAAATAAATCTTAAAAAAAAAAAAACACTAAACATATTTATCTACAGTAACTTTTTTTTTTAAGATTTATTTTATTCATTTCAAAGACAGAGTTACAGAGAGAGGTAGAGACAGAGAGAGAGGTCTTCCATCTGCTGGTCCACTCTGCAGGTGGCCGCAATGGCCGGAGCTGTGCCAATCTGAAGCCAGGAGCCAGGAGCCTCCCCCAGGTCTCCCACGAGGGTGCAGGGGCCCAAGGACTTGGGCCATCCTCCACTGCCATCCCAGGCCACAGCAGAGAACCGGGTTGGAAGAGGAGCAGCTGGGACTGGAACTGGCACCCAATGAGACGCCGGCACTTCAGGCCAGGGCGTTAACCTGCTGCATCACAGCGCCGGCCCCTCTACAGTAACTTTAAAAAAAAAATAAAAGGATTTATTTATTCATTTGAAAGGTAGAGTTAGAGAGAGAGAGAGAGAGAGAGAGAGAGAGATAGGAAGAGGCAGAGAGATCCTCCATCTGATGGTTCATTCCCCAAATGGCTTGCATTGGTCGAAGTTGCATTGGTCGAATGCAATGGATGGTTGCATTGGTCGAAGTTGGGCTGGTCAGAAGTCAGGAGCCAGAAGCTTCATCTGGTTCTTCCTTGTGTGTAAGGACCCAAGCACTTGGGCCATCTTTTGTTGCCTTCAAGGTGCATTGGCAGTGAATTGGATCAGAAGTGGAGCAGCCAGGACTTGAACCAGCGTCCATATGGGATGCCAACACTTCAGGCAATGGCTTTACCCCCTACGTCACAGGGCCAGCCACAACAGTTAACTTTTGTGACAAATAAATAAGCAAATTAAAAATTCATATGTAGAGTACTACTTTATTCAATAATTAATAATGTAAGGTGAAAAGAAGTATTCCTTGGTTTACTAAAACAGCTGACAAACTTTATCCTGGGAGTCTTGCCATGTGAACAAAAAACACCATGGTAATTCAATAAAATGTTAAATCAGTAAATATATATTAATGCATATGTTTGTCAGTGTGCTACATGCCAGGAACAATGCGCTGGGAATTGTAATTCTCACTAGTTGTTCACTTTAAATAACATCAATAAAGATATACTATTTTTTAAAATCAAAAATGATTGAAGTGGACAGGAGAAAATGGCAAGGTAGTTTCAGGTTTACACAGTATCAATATCTAATAAAATGCTAAATAGGAAGAATTATAAAAAAGTTAGCAGTACTGAAAACAGGTTCAACCTGTAGTAGACATATAACCGTTCTCATTTAAAGGCAGATACTATGTCACACTGAAAAGCTCCAATATTCAGCACAGAGCTCTTCCTTTTAATTTCCCCAATACCTCCCATACTTCACTTCAATCAAGTATTAGGATAAAGGTAAGTAGTCAATATTATGAAAAACCCTTAAATGCACTCTCACTCCCAAAAAGACAACAGAAATCGCTCTCTCTAGCAACCTTTCTTACCCCAGGTGAAATAGCAAGTCAAAAAAGCCAAAAGAGCTACTAACATTCGCCAGTGATTTCAGTGTGGTTGGTGGAAGAGATGATATAAAGAAAAAAAGAGGAGGCCAGTGCTGTGGCTTAGAGGTAAAGCCACCGCCTACAGTGCCAGCATCCCTTATGGGCGCGTCAGTTCAAGTCCCAGCTGCTCCACTTCTGATCCAGTTCTCTGCTATAGCCTGGGAAAGCAGTAGAACATGGTCCAAGTCCTTGGACACCTGCACCCACGTGGAAGACCCAGAAGAAGCTCCTGGTTCCTGGCTTTGGATGGGCCCAGCTTTAGCACATGTGGCCATTTGGGGAGTGAACCAGAGGACGGAAAACCTCTCTCTCTCTCTCTGAATTTGCCCTTCTCTAATTCCACCTTTCAAATAAATAAATCTTTAACAACAACAACAACAACAACAACAACAAAAAAAGGTGGGGGGGAAGGCCTAGAATTTTCTGACTAGACACTGTGCAGAATAGGTAAACAAAAATAAACCACTCAGGGCTGGCGCTGTAGCACAGCGGCTTAATGCCCTGGCCTGAAGCACCGGCATCCCATATGGGTGCGGGTTCAAGACCCAGCTGCTCCACTTCCAATCCAGCTCTCTGCTATGGCCTGGGAAAGCAGTAGATGATGGCCCAAGTCCTTGTGCCCTGCACCCACGTGGGAGACCTGGAAGAAGCTCCTGGCTTTGGATTGGCACAGCTCCAGCAGTTGCAGCCAATTGGGAAGTGAACCATGGATGGAAGACCACTCTCTCTCTCTCTCTCTCTGCCTCTCCTCTAACTCTGACTTTCAAATAAATAAATATTAAAAAAAAAAAATAAACTGCTCAATACAGGTCAAACAAGAAAGATCCAAAGGCCCATTCAAATCCCATTTTAAAGAGCAAACAAAGAAAACACATCATTAATGTTCACCCTCTGATAAAACAGTCACGGGCTAGAAAATGGGGACAGAAGGGGAATACAAAAATTTGTACATTTTCCATGAACATTTTAAAGTTCTTTCTTCCTGTATAAGAAACATCACCACAGGCAAAAAAAAAAAAAAAAAAGACATTCAAAAGGCCAAATGTTCAATATATCACTAATAATCAGGTAAATACAAATCAAAACTACAACTACATACCACCTTACTTGAGTTCCGCGGCTCACTAGGCTAATCCTCCACCTTGCGGTGCCAGCACACCGGGTTCTAGTCCCGGTCGGGGCACCGGATTCTGTCCTGGTTGCCCCTCTTCCAGGCCAGCTCTCTGCTGTGGCCAGGGAGTGCAGTGGAGGATGGCCCAAGTGCTTGGGCCCTGCACCCCATGGGAGACCAGGAGAAGCACCTGGCTCCTGCCTTCGGATAGGCACGGTGCGCCGGCCGCAGCGCGCCGGCCGCGGCAGCCATTGGAGGGTGAACCAATGGCAAAGGAAGACCTTTCTCTCTGTCTCTATCTCACTGTCCACTCTGCCTGTCAAAAAAAAAAAAAAAAAAAATTGTAGATATCTCAACCCAAATGCCTGTCAACTGAAAGCTCGATAAATTATGGGATATGTACACCATGGAATGCTAAACAGTGGTAGAAAAAAATGAAATCCTGGAGCCGGCGCTGTGGCGTAGCGGGTTAATGCCCTGGCCTGAAGTGCTGGCATCCTCTATGGGCACTGGTTCAAGACCTGGCTGCTCCGCTTCTGATCCAGCTCTCTGCTATGGTCTGGGAAAGCAGTAGAGGATAGCCTAGGTCCTTGAGCCCTTGCACTCGCATAGGAGACCCAGAGGAAGCTCCTGGCTCCTGGCTTCAGATCAGCGCAGCTCAGGCTGTTGCGGCCAATTGGGGAGTGAACCATTGGATGGAAGACCAACCTCTCTCTCTCTTTCTCTGCCTCTCCTCTCTCTGTGTGATTCTGACTTTCAAATAAATAAATAAATCTTAAAAGGTAAAGAAAAAAATGAAATCCTGTCATTTGCAACAAAATGGATGAAACTGGAAAAATATCATACATAGTGAAATAAGCCAGACCCACAAGACAAATACCTTATGTTCTCTCTGATCTGATAATAGAGCACCTAAAAGAAGTGAAATTGACACTTTGAAATGTAATGACTTTTGGGGTGAGTGCTGTGGCGCAGTGGGCTAAGCCTCTGCCTGCAATGCCAGCATCCCATATGGGTACCGGTTCAAGTCCTGGCTGCTCCACTTCCCATCCAGCTCTCTGCTATGGCCTGGGAAAGCAGTGGAAAATGGCCCAAGTCCTTGGGTCCCCGCAACCATGTGGGAGACCCGGAAGAAGCTCCTGACTCCTGATTTTGAGTCGGCCCAGCTCCAGCTATTGCAGCCAATTGGGGAATAATCCAGCAGATGGAAGAACTTTCTCTCTGTCTCAACCTCTCTTTGTCTATAACTCTACCTCTCATGTAAATAAATTCTTTAAAAAAAAATGTAATAACTTTGAACAGCCCTTGTCTCCACTGTAGAGGAACAGCTTTTTTTCCACACTATTTGTTGAACTCCTTACTTAGTACTGAGTTAATCGTATGTGTTACAATATTGAGTGAAATAGATCTTAATAAAAAAAAATAAGAATGGGAATAGGAGTGGGAGTGGGAGGAGGAAGAGGGGGGCCAGTATAGGTATGGTGGGAAGAATTACTATGTTTCTAAAGTTGTTTTTGTGAAATATATGAAGTTTGCATTCCTTAAATAAAAGTTTACTGAGGAAAAAAAAGCCATAGCAACTGAAGGAAATAAATAATATTTGAAAGCAAAAAAAAAATCATAGATATTAAAAAGACAAAAGAGGGCCAGATGTTGTGGCACAGCTGGTTAAGTCACCATGGGGGATCCTGGACTGCTTCTGCTCCAGCTTCCTGCTAATGCTCTTGGGAAAGCAGAGGAAGATGGCCCAAGTACTTGGGTTCCTGCCATCTACATGGGAAATGAGGGTGGAGTTCCTGGCTCCTGGATTTAGCCTGGGCCAGACCTGGCTGTTGCAGCAATTTGGGGAGTGAACCCGTGGGTAGAAGATCTTTGTCTCTCTCTCTCTCTCTCTCCATCTGTAGCTCTGCCTTTTAAATAAATCATTAAACAAAACAAGAGAGTAGAAAAGTAGTTACCTGCAGGTGGAGGATTAACCAAGTGAGCCACTGTGCTGGCATCCCATATGGGCTCTGGGTTCTAGTCCCGGTTGCTCCTCTACCAGTCCAGCTCTCTGCTGTGGCCCGGGAGGGCAGTGGAGGATGGCCCAAGTGCTTGGGCCCCTGCACCCGCATGGGAAACCAGGAAGAAGCATCTGGCTCCTGGCTTCAGATCAGCACAGCGCCGGCCCTGGCGGCCATTTAGGGGGTGAACCAATGGAAGGAAAACCTTTCTCTCTCTCTCTCTCACTGTCTATAACTCTACCTGTCAAATAAATAAATAAATAAAGAAAAGAAAAGTAGTTACCCAAGACTAGGGAAAGGGTGGGGAGGGGAAGGTGGAGAGAAGCTGGTCAATGGTATAAAGTTACAATTAGATATGAGGAATAAGTTTTGGTGTTCTATTGTATGGTAAAGTGATTGTAGATAACAATAAGATATTGTATATTTCAAGTCAGCTGAAAGAGTTTTTAAAGTTCTCCCTACAAAGAAATGTTGCCAACTAACTAGATTTGCTCAAAATGCAATGCATACATGTACCAAAATAACAAATTGCACCCCATAATTATGTATACAGTGTCAATAAACAGAAAAGAGGAAAAAAATCAGACATCATAAAATCAGACATAAAAGGCAAGGAACACAAAGAATATAAATACAGTGGAAAATATAGTAAAAAACACTAGAAATGAAACAAATATGAAAAATTAAATGAAACTATCATTTTAAAATCTTTTCAAGAAATTGATTCATGGAGCAGTCAATGAAGATTCAACAAGTATGTAAGCTGAGTCCCCAAAGAAAATCAAAACAATAGAACTGAATGAATGGTGCAAGCAATATCTGAAATAAAAGGCAACTTAACATACTGTGTACCAGAGAAACTGGCACAAAAGACTTCTACAAGTATAGTTCTTATTATAAACAAAACACTTGGTCTGGTGCTATGTCACAGCGGGATAAGCCGTCACCCGGGACACCTGCATCCTGAATGAGGGCAGGTTCTACTCCTGGCAGGTCCCTGCTAATGCCGCCTGGGAAAGCAGCAGAGGATGGCCCCTATACCCATGTGAGTGACCTAGATCGAGTTCAAGGCTCCTGGCTTCAGCCATCTGGGGGAGCGAACCAGTGTACAGAAGCTATCCCACCTCCCCCTCAACTGTGCCTTTCAAATAAATAAACCTTTTTTTAAAAAAATCCCTCTTCAGAAAATAACAACAATCATAATAATTAGCACCCTTCAAGTGGAGGAAAGAACAGTTTGTCCTGAAGGCTTGGTTTAACAGATGAACGTAACTAATAAAAAATCAGCTCCTTCTAAATAGACTCTTTTTGGAGTAGAATAGATAAATTCTAAAATGTTCTGCTTTCATTAACTTCTTACAGCTGTTGAGAAAATTGAGTCCTTTCATCTTGTTCTGAAAACTGACAAATGCTGATGACTAAGGAAAAACTGCCACTTATTTAGCAGTAAAGATCCAGGAATAAGAAAATCACAGCATGAAAGGGTAGATAGTCTTATAGGAAATATGTAAACAGAACCAAGGCTAAAAAATTGTTATCATGTATACGATAATGTAACTATTACTCTTTCTCCCAAAAAGACACAAAGTTTTCAGGAATTTATCACATTAGCAATGATAATAACAATTTCTATAATGGAATACAAAATAAAAAATGCCAGAGAACACAAACCAAAACTGGGAGATGGAGTTGAGGAAACTGAGAATTTAAAGTTAACAGACAAATATAACACTTGAAAAAAAAATGCAGAACGTAAGAGCTAATAAATATACAATTAATCAGTTTATTAAAATTATTAATCCATAAAATGACTAAAGGATATAAAAGGCGATTAATACAAAAGGCTGATAAGTGAATCAAACCACACCCAATTAACTAAAAAATACAGATGTAAAATTCAAACAGGGAGCTTTCTTTTACTTACCAGAATGATAAAAATAGTATTTACTACCTGTTAGCTGCTATATAATCTTAAAGCAACTCTTTTAATAGATGCCATTATTGTTTAGTCTGGTAAAGTTACCTGCCCAAGTTGACACTTCACAGTAAGTGAGGAAGAGGAGGAACCAAGTCTATGCGATTACAGAGCCCAAGTGCTTAACTAATAGGCAACATAGGCTATCGAGAGAACTGGGGAGATTAGAAAACTGAATGTCCGCTAATCAGGGGAAAGAAGTTCTATATCAACATAATTCAACATATATATTCAATATTATATACGAAAATATTTTATATATACTGACATAGAAACTACCAAAAGTTAAAACAGAAGAGATCAGGTATAACTATATGTCTGTAAAAAGTCATATAAAGCACACAACTTATGAGTATAAGCACAGAAAAAAAAATCTGGAAGTACATCAAACTATAAACATTGCTGATCTCTAGACGGACCTTCCATTTTCTAAATAAATTAACAACTGAAAACCTGTGCAACTAGCATAAAGTTTCCTCAGAAAAACACCTAAGTCGGATGGGTCGATAGTTCCTACAGCCCTGGGGGTCGTGGATCCCAAGGTGAAGAGCCGGGCACTGACACAAACAAATTGCCTGCCCAGTAATCATTCCAACTCAAATTATTTTTTCCCAGAGGCGATTTCTAGAACGCAGACCTAGAGTGTCCACCGCTGTAACCTGAGTGTTCTACTGCCTTGACAGCTGCAGCGGACACGCAGCACCCACTCACGGGTGAACGCGCCGCGGACAAACCACTGCCTCAGTCAACAGAGGCTGGGAAGGGCCGCGAATAGCAAAGCCGGGCGACGCGCGCAGGCCGCAGGGATCCGGAACGCGGGGCGAGGGGAGCGGGGCGGAGAGGTGGTACCTTGGCGGGCGGGCCGGGTAGGCGAGGCCACAGCAGTCCCGGTTCGGCTACGTGCGCAGGCGAGCTCCACGCCCACGGGCTCGCGCCTCAGGCCCACGACGACCGCCGTCCGCCGCAGCCGGGCCTCAGGAGTCGCTCACAAACGCTGCGAGGTTCCCCAGCACTTACAAGTCTGGGAATTCAAATTTGAAGAGCCCGCCCTCCCGTCAGCCCGGGATTGGCACGCTCAGGAAATGCGTCACCGTGCGTTTCAAGGGGACTCGAGAAAACTGAGGGCAGCCCCTGCGCCGCGTGGACAACGCCCGATGACCACAAAAAGCGTGTGACCCCCAAGCTGCCACTGCAGTGGGCGCGTCACTCCCCTCAGAGTTCGTTGTGTCTCCACAGGGCGCGCCCCCACCACGCAGGCCGCCGCGCCTCCCATAATGCTTTGCGTCCGGAAGGCGCTCGTCAGACGCCGCCGGCGAGCTTCGGCGCAAGTACGATCACCAAGTTTGGCCCGTCCCGGCTACCACCCGTCGCGCCTATAAGTGGGGCTTATTAGTGGCCGTCTGTTTTCCGCTCGTAGCGTTCTGGGGCAAGATTTGTTGAATGCTTTTCTCAGTAAGCCGTCTATTTGAGGAGAACAAGCTAAATGCCCTTTCACACACCGTTATTTAGTGTCAGGTATTCCCGCCAGAAGGGTTCATCCCCCCCCACCCCGTTTCTAATTTATAATTATTTCGAATTCTAAACGCGTTACTCTGGACAAATCTAGATTGCGGTGCAGTTTGTGACAGTTGTCCTTAGGCTGAGCTCAGCCTTAAGAACCGCGGAATACCTGTGCAGCCAGCGCCGGCGCCGGCAGCCCTGTGACCTGCGCCGCCTTTGAGTCTTGGCCCGGGGACGGGGAAGCTGGGACACTAACAAGTGTTTTCATCCCTAAACCTCGCGTCCTGTCTCCCAGAATCCACTCCTGGTTTTCCCTAGTCGGCATTTGAGACAGGAGAGCTGCTTCTTCAATTCCCAGAGTCCTCTCTCGAATATTCCTGTTAGTACTGGACCAAAAAGGTTGTGTTAGACGTTTTTTCTTTTCAAGTGACTATTAGAATCCCCTTTCCTTAATTATATATCTACTAAATGTTGTGCACACCGAGTATGTTCAGAATCCAAAACAAATGTAAAACAGATTAATGCAAAGAAGGGAAACAAATCTACATGGATAAAGTGGAATTGCCTGTTCACCATAATGAGAAAATACTGGACATGTTTAGAAAAAAACAGACCCTTTTATGTTAAGCCGCATTTATAAAACAGACTTTGTAGTGGATGGGGACTTGGAGGAGTTAAACGTTCAACTTCCAAAGCATCTGAAGAGTGAGGTGTGAGAGATTTTTATGCGTCATGATAGAGGTAGCCATGGCTCACACGTTTAGATAAAGACCCTGAAATATTAAAGGTAGACACCCAGGGATTGCGGATTTTTATTTTTTAAATTGGCTACTTCTAATATGAGAAGTAGCAAATATCCAATGTACTCCAGGGTGTACAACAGCAGAAATTTACATAAGGATGACTTAACTTTCCAAAAAAAATTGGATAAAACCATTCGTAGATTTAAAAAAAAATACTATGAGAAGGGGTAGAGGCAAAGAAATAATGTTCGTTGGACCACCAACATGCTGCCTTGCTTGGAAGAAAGAGCTTCTTCTAGTTCATAGTCTGGAATAATCTGTACTATTCCATGACTCATGAAAACACATGCATACCCAAGTAGAGTCCAGAAAACAGACATAGGAGGAAAGGGACTAGAAACCTCATATTGTGTGGAAGTTGTCATCTGGGACTGCTTAGCCTGAGGAATATTCACAGGACCATGGTAAGTTCTGGAACTACTAACTGATCTTATGATGCTTTGGGGGAGATTAGAAAAGTGCTATTTCTTCAAGGCCTATGATTCTTATCCAGATATCATTTTATCCCATTAGGGGACAATAAGGCAATGTCTGGAGACATGATCACAACTAGGGAGAGTGTCACTTGCGTATGGTGGATAGACAGTAATGCCACTAACATCCTAGAAGGCATCTAGGCTAAAATGTCAATGGTGCCAAGGTAGAGGAATCCTACTTTTTTTTTTTTTTATTATTTGACAGGAAGAGCTATAGACAATGAGAGAGACAGAGAAAGGTTCACCACCCCAAATGCCAGGAGCCAGGTGCTTCTCCCTGGTCTCCCACCCAGGTACAGAGGCCCAAGCACTTGGGCCCTCCTCCACTGCCCTCCTGGGCCGCAGCAGAGAGCTGGACTGGAAGAGGAGCAACCAGGACTAGAATTGGCGCCCTTATGGGATGCTGGCGCTGCAGGTGGAGGATTAACCAAGTGAGCCGTGGCATGGGCCCCTACTACTCTTGTCAAATGTAACCATGTATTACGTTGTTTTTTTTTTTTTGACTTTTTTATATTTTATTTTATTTAATGAACATAAATTTCCAAAGTACAGCTTATGGATTACAATAGCTTCCCCCCCCATAACTTCCCTCCCACCCACAACACTCCTCTCTCCCACTCCCTCTCCCCTTCTATTCACATCAAGATTAATTTTCAATTATCTTTATATACAGAAGATCAATTTAGCATATATTAAGTAAAGATTTCAACAGTTTACACCCACATAGAAACACAAAGTGTAAAATACTATTTGAGTACTAGTTATAGCATTAATTAAACACCTAAGAGTAGTTGTTTTTTTTTTTTATTTTCTATTCTCTTTATATACAGAAGATCAGTTTAGCATACATTAAGTAAAGATTTCAACAGTTTGCTCCCACACAGAAACATAAAGTGAAAAATACTGTTTGAGTACTAGTTATAGCATTAAATCTCAATGTACAGCACACTAAGGACAAAGATCCTACATGAGGAGTAAGTGCACAGTGACTCCTGTTGTTGACTTAACAAATTGACACTCTTGTTTATGGCATCAGTAATCACTCTAGGCTCTTGTCATGAGTTGCCAAGGCTGTGGAAGCCCCCTGAGTTCACTGACTCTGATAATTTTTAGACAAGGCCATGGTCAAAGTGGAAGTTCTCTCCTCCCTTCAGAGAAAGGTACCTCCTTCTTTGATGACCCATTCTTTCCACTGGGATCTCACTCGCAGAGATCTTTCATTTAGGTTTTTTTTTCCCCCCAGAGTGTCTTGGCTTTCCATGCCTGAAATACTCTCATGGGCATTTCAGCCGGATCCGCATGCCTTAAGGGCTGATTCTGAGGCCAGAGTGCTGTTTAGGACATCTGCCATTCTATGGGTCTGCTGTGTATCTCACTTCCCATGTTGGATCATTCTCTCCCTTTTTTATTCTATCAGCTAGTATTTGCAGACACTATTCTTGTTTATGTGATCCCTTTGGTTCTTAGTCCTATCATTACGATCAATTGTGAGCAGAAATTGATCACTGGGACTAGTGAGATGGCATTGGTACATGCCACCTCGATGGGATTGAATTGGAATCCCCTGGTATGTTTCTAACTCCACCGTTTGAGGCAAGTCAGCTTGAGCATGTCCCAAATTGCACATCTCTTCCCTCTCTTATTCCCACTCTTATATTTAACAGCGAACACTTTTCAGTTAAGTTTCAGCACTTAAGAAGAATTGTGTATTGATTACAGTATTCAACCAAAAGTATTAAGTAGAACAAACCAAAAAAATACTAAGAGGTATAACATATTAAGCTGCTCATCAACAGTCAGGGTGAGGGCTGATCAAGTCACCATTTCTCATAGTGTTCATTTCACTTTAACAGGTTTCCTTTTTGGTGCTCAGTTAGTTGTCACCTATCAAGGAGAACAAGTGGTATTTGTCCCTTTGGGATTGGCTTATTTCACTCAACATAATGTTTTCCAAATTCCTAACAGGATCACTTTTCAGTTAAAATTTAAACACCTAAGAACAATTGTGTGTTAATTACAGAGTTCAACCAATGGTACTAGAACAAAAAAAATACTAAAATGGATAAAGTATTACATTGTACATCAACCGTCAGGAGAAGAGCTGATCAAGTCACTGTTTCTCACAGTGTCCATTTCACTTCAACAAGTTTCCCCTTTGGTGCTCAGTCTCAGGGCAAGGAAGCCGGTGCCATGGCTCACTAGGCTAATCCTCCACCTTGTGGTGCCGGCACACCGGGTTCTAGTCCAGGTTGGGGCATCGGGTTCTAGTCCGGGTTGGGGCACCGGATTCTGTCCCGGTTGGCCCTCTTCCAGGCCAGCTCTCTGCTGTGGCCCAGGAATGCAGTGGAGGATGGCCCAAGTGCTTGGGCCCTGCACCCCATGGGAGACCAGGAGAAGCACCTGGCTCCTGCCTTCGGATCAGTGCGGTGCACTGGCTGCAGCACGCCAGCTGCGGCGGCCATTGGAGGGTGAACCAACGGCAAATGGAAGACCTTTCTCTCTGTCTCTCTCTCTCACTGTCCACGCTGTCTGTCAAAAAACAAAACAAAACAAAAAACAGGGCAAGGGCTGATCTCATCACCATTTCTCATAGTGTCCATTTCACTTCAACAGGTTTCCTTTTTGGTGCTCGGTTAGTTGTCACCGATCAGGGAGAACCTATGATATTTGTCCCTTTGGGACTGGCTTATTTCACTCAGCATGATGTTTTCCAGATTCCTCAATTTTGTTGCAAATGACCGGATTTTTTTTTCCTGCTGTATAGTATTCTTTATTTATTTATTTGACAGGCAAAGTGGACAGTGAGAGAGAGAGACAGAGAGAAAAGTCTTCCTTTGCCGTTGGTTCACCCTCCAATGGCCGCCGCGGCCGGCGCGCTGCGGCCAGTGCACCGCACTGATCCGATGGCATGAGCCAGGTGCTTCTCCTGGTCTCCCATTGGGTGCAGGGCCCAAGGACTTGGGCCATCCTCCACTGCTCTCCCTGGCCACAGCAGAGAGCTGGCCTGGAAGGCGGGCAACCAGGACAGAATCCGGTGCCCCGACCGGGACTAGAACCCGGTGTGCCGGCACCACAAGGTGGAGGATTAGCCTAGTGAGCCGCGGCACCGGCCGTGCTGTATAGTATTCTATAGAGTACATATCCCATCATTTCTTTATCCAATCTACTGTTGATGGGCATTTAGGTTGATTCCAGGTCATAGCTATTGTGAATTGAGCTGCAATAAACATTAAGGTGCAGACTGCTTTTTTGTTTGCCAATTTAATTTCCTTTGGGTAAATTCCAAGGAGTGGGATGGCTGGGTTGTATGGTAGGGCTATATTCAGGTTTCTGAGGAATCTCCAGACTGACTTCCATAGTGGCTTTACCAGTTTGAATTCCCACCAACAGTGGGTTAGTGTGCCTTTTTCCCCACATCCTCGCCAGCATCTGTTGTTGGTAGATTTCTGAATGTGAGCCATTCTAACCAGGGTGAGGTGAAACCTCATTGTGGTTTTGATTTGCATTTCCTTGATGGCTAGTGATCTTGAACATTTTTTCATGTGTCTGTTGGCCATTTGGATTTCCTCTTTTGATAAATGTCTATTGAGGTCCTTGGCCCATCTCTTAAGTGGTTTGTTCGTTTTGTTGTTGTGGAATTTCTTGATCTCTTTGTGGATTCTGGTTATTAATACTTTATCAGTTGCATAGTTTGCAAATATTTTTTCCCATTCTGTCGGTTGCCTCTTCACTTTCCTGACTGTTTCTTTTGTAGTACAAAAACTTCTCAATTTGATGCAATCCCAATAGTTAATTTTGGCTTTGACTGCCTGTGCCTCCGGGGTCTTTTCTAAGAAGACTTTGCCGGTGCCAATGTCTTGCAGGGTTTCTCCAATGTTCTCTAATAATTTGATATAATACTAATAACATATAATAATAATATATAATAATAATATTATTGGTTGAACTCTGTAATTAATACACAGTTATTCTTAAGTGTTGAAACTTAACTGAAAATTGATCCCTGCTAAATATAAGAGTGGGAATAAGAGAGGGAAGAGATGTACAATTTGGGACATGCTCATTCAGACTTGCCTCAAATGGTAGAGTTAGAAACATACCAGGGGATTCGAATTCAATCCCATCAAGGTTGCATGTACCAATGCCATCTCACTAGTCCAAGTGATGAATTTCTGTTCACAACTGATCATAATGATAGGACTAAGAGTCAGAGGGATCATATAAACAAGACTAGTGTCTGCAAATACTAACTGATAGAATAAAAAAGGGAGAGAATGATCCAACATGGGAAGCAGGATACACAGCAGACTCATAGAATGGCAGATGTCCTAAACAGCACTCTGGCCTCAGAATCAGCCCTCAAGGCATTCAGATCTGGCTGAAAAGCCCTTGAGAGTATTTCAGGCATGGAAAGCCAAAACACTCTGGCAAAAAAAAAAAAAAAAAAAAAAAAAAAAAAAAACAACCTAAATGAAAGATCTCTGTGAGTGAGATCCCAGTAGAAAGAAGAGGTCATCAAAGAAGGAGGTACCTTTCTCTGAGGGAAGGAGACAACTTCCACTTTGACTATGACCTTGTCTAAATATGATCAGAGTCGGTGAACTCAGAAGGCCTCCATAGCCTTGGCAACTCATGACAAGAGCCTAGAGTGATTACTGATGCCATAAACAAGAGTGTCAATTGTTAAGTCAACAACAGGAGTCACTGTGCACTTACTCCTCATGTAGGATCTCTGTCCTAAATGTGCTGTACATTGTGATTTAATGCTATAACTAGTACTCAACCAGTATTTTACACTTTGTGTTTCTGTGTGGGTGAAAACTGTTGAAAGATTTACTTAATATATACTAAATTGATCTTCTGTATATAAAGATGATTGAAAATGAATCTATGTAAATGGAAGGGAGAGGGAGCGGGAGTTGGGAGGGTTGTGGGTGGGAGGGAAGTTATGGGGGGGAAGCCATTGTAATCCATAAGCTTTACTTTGGAAATTTATATTTATTAAATAAAAGTTTAAAAAAATTTCACCATGAAACAGCCCCCTTACGTAAGGCACAGTGTACAACCACTGTTTCCCTGAGCAGGACTTTCTGTAGTTGAAAAAAATTTGGCTGCCCAAATCATGCATTGTTTATTCTTCAAAGTCTTATCTTAAGGTTTGAATTAATGTTAATTATTGACAGATAAGAGTAGAGGCTTGATCTAATCATGGTGTTTGGGAAATGAGCCTAGTGTGAGGTTTTTGGGTATTCAGGAGATTGCCCTGGAAGATAGTTCTTGCGAGACAGTGTATCCTGTTTCTCTTGGCTTCCTGATTTCCCTTGTGATCATTCCTTTGCATATGCTTTGCTATTTCCAGCCTCCATAGTCACCAGATGCTAAACTCACGTGTGTGATCTGGAACTGTCAGCCTCCAAACCATGAGGTAAAATAAAGCTCCTCCCTTTCTTAGTAACTCTTCAGGTATTTAAATTTATGAAAAGCTGAGGTGATACACATCTAGAGGATTGATGAGGAGGGAATCTTCAGGGCAACTATCCAGGTTTTGTGAGAGAAGGTTTGTTCAATGGGAAAGATTGACAAGATATGACTATATGTTGGAAGCAATACAGTTCATATACATTTAAATATTACATATGCTGATCTGATTCTTAGGACAAAAAATTACTGGAGATGGATGAATGAGATGCTAACACTGATTTGATCTTTTTTCTAACTCATCTAGTTCCACTGTGAGTGACTGGACTGAAGTGCTTGCAGTCGCATTTGTTAAATATCAAGAAGGCAATATGTTCACATCTAATGCAATATTTGGCCTGGGGGGCTCTTCAAGAACCACTTAGGGGTGAGGCCTGTTGTCCTGTTTGTTGATATATAGACCTGCTAGTGTCTTTACTCGTGTTTCTGATTGCTATGCAAGTTAACCTAATTTCTGTACCACCTTTCATAATCTTGTCATTCATGTTGAGGGCAAACATCTGCCATCCCACAATCCTGATGTACAATTTAAACAAACACCTACATGACTCATGTCCTTTCAGTTGTCTGCTCATCATTATCTTCCCAGCCCCTTTACCACACTGAATCCTGCATAATTTGTTTTGGAATATTCCAAATATCTTTTTTTTAAAATACATATTCATCTGTGAGAGCTCCTGCTTGCTAACAAACAATGCCTACAACCCTGTAAGTAATGGCTTTGCAGCTCTGGAAGAGGTTCTGAATACTGCTCTTCTGTAGTTTAGCTCTGATGCCATCTTGTGGTTAAATGGGTGCCTGCACTGGAGTGTGTTATATTCTAGTCTTGCCTGTTGCCTGCTGCGGGAAATTTTGCTTGGCTATCCTCATGCTCCCAAACCCCCTCCATCTTCCCATAGTTCTGGGTTTCATTTCCCTCATTGAGAAGAGAAGCAAAATCAGAGCTCAATGTCTTCCACACTAACCAGGTTCAGTGGGTTGGAGGGAGTCTCTTTCTCAGCACCTCAGGGACAATTTCACTCAAATTTCCCATAGCTATATCAAAGTCAACATGTTCAAAATACAACTTTCAATCATTTTGTATCCCTAACTCCTCACCTTCCACCTCCCAACCCCAAAAATCCCACTCTTAAATTGTCTCCTGTGCTACTGTTTATCCCAATGAAGTCTGTTTTTCCATTGCAAATCAGAAACCTAAAAGCCATGATGGATTTTTCCCTGCTTCTTTCCTTCATTCTCCTATTCTAATAAATCTTTTTTTTAAAATTTTTTGACAGGCAGAGTGGACTGTGAGAGAGAGAGACAGAGAGAAAGGTCTTCCTTTTTCCGTTGGTTCACCCCCCAATGGCCACTGCGGCCAGTGTGCTGCAGCTGGCGCACCGCGCTGATCCGTAGCCAGGAGCCAGGTGTTTCTCCTGGTCTCCCATGCTGGTGCAGGCCCAAGGACTTGGGCTATCCTCCACTGCACTCCCGGGCCATAGCAGAGAGCTGGACTGGAAGAGGAGCAACCAGGACAGAATCTGGCGCCCGACCAGGACTAGAACCCTGGGTGCCGGTGCCGCAGGCAGAGGATTAGCCTATTGAGCCACGGTGCCAGCTCATCTTCCTATTCTAAATAGCCATGAATTTCCTGTATATTTCTCAACTGTCACAGATGTCCTCAAGTCTTGAGTTGTTGGAGAGGTCTGGGAAATGACTATTTTTAATATACAGACTTTCAATCATTTCTGCTATTTTCAGCCCACATCTCCACTTTTTTTCATGTGTACTTGGAGCCTTTCATTTTAAAAACTTTTGGTGATCTGAAATACAAAAAAAGCTGTACTTCCTTTTAAAAAATGGAAGTACATGTTTTACTTTTTAAAACATCTGTTTATTCATTTTTGAAAGTCAGAGTTAGAGAGAGAGACAGAGAGACCGGAGAGATAGAGAGAGAGCTTCTATCTGCTGGTTCACTTCACAAATAGCTGCTTTGCCTGGAGCTGGGCTGGTCCAAAACCCGGAGTCAGGAGCTTCTTCAAGGTCTCTCATATGTGGATGTCGGGGGCCCAAACACCAGGGCCTTCTTCCATTGCTTTTCTCAGGCCATTAACAGGGAGCTAGATCAGAAATGGAGCAGCTGGAATGCAAACTGGTGCCCATTGGCTCCCTTATGGGGTGCTGGATCACAGGTGGCAGCTTTACCTGCTATGTGGCAATGCCAGGCCCAAGCTATACCTCTTAACAGCTTCCTTGTACCCAAAGGTTAGGTCTCTAATATCTCCTGTACTGGGTCAGTTTTCACTAAAGCATTTCACTAGATACATCTCTTTCTGGTTAGGAAATGAAATTGCTCTCTGCTTTAAAGAGACACAATTTCTATCTTCCATGACTGTTTGCCATACAAACACGCTTGAAAAGATAGCCTAGAACAAAAGCTGTTAATGCTTCTTTATGAGCCATACAGGAACACGAGAGCATTGGAAAATTGTCCCCAAACAGTACAGAAGAGAGAGATGGAGGGTCAGTTCATGGATTAGCTCTTTTTAAAAAGAGGAGAGTTTTGTAAATTTCTGATTGGTGAAGACCCTATATCTCTAACTTCAGAAACATACAGCAATGAAGTATTTATTATCTTCTAACTCATTTTCAGGAAATCTTTGTTCTATGAAGCAGAGTTTAAATTCTCAGAAAAGTACCATTCACGTTATAGCAGATAGGTCCTGTCATAAAGTACATTTTCTCTCATATTCCATCATTAAAACATCTATCAGTTTTAGTTTTGGGTATTTTTATAAAAAAGATTTCTTTTTATTTTATGTGAAATGGAGAGAGAGTGTTGGGGGGGAGATCGATCTTCCATCTGCTGGTTCACTCCCCAAATGGCTACAATAGCTGTGCTAGGCCAGGCTGAAGCCAAGAGCCTGGAACTCTATCCAGGCCTCTCACGTGAGTGACAGGGCCCCAAGTACTTGGGTCATCTTCTGCTGCTTTCCCAGACTCATTAGCAGGAAGTTGATTGGAAGTGGAGCAGCCAAGACTCAAAGTGGCACCCATATGGGATGCTGGCATCACAGGTGGTGGCTTGATCTGCTGCAGTACAGCACTGGTCACTAGTTTTGGATCTTAATGTGAGCTTTTGTCTTTTTTTTTTTTTTCTGTGTGTGACTTCATGGATATTTAATAGGAAACTGGAAAAGGCTACGTTAAAGAATGAGTAAAAGCTTAACTCTCTTTTTCTTTGTGTACAAATTTGAACTTGAATTAACTTTCTAATTCTATTTCTAATTTCTAATTGTATGCAAAACTAACAAAGATAAAATGTTCACAATGTGGATAGCAATGTAGTTTATGGTAAAAATGACTATGCTTTGTGGATTCATCTGGATTATGAAGGTTGTGAAAAACTAAAAATTCATGGTGTAAAGCCAAAATTTTAAGCTTTCCTAAATAATTTAGTATGTCTTTTGTGGTACCTGGAATCTATGCCCATGAATACTGTTTGAGCTTCTAACTCAGAATGACTATTGTATATAATGTCCATGTGTGTTGTGATCTCTTCCTGTTTAGCTCTTATATGGGAGTGTCAAAGTATGGGTCTCAATAACCTCATTTATTCTGAATACTTCTGATAATGCTGTCAAGTAATATATAATTTTTAAGTGGATGAATGGAAATGTTTTTAATAGGAAGTGACAAAACCTAATCCAAACTGGCTTAAACAGAAAAGGAACAATTAGTTCATGTAACTAAGAAGGGTTATTATTAGGTTCAGATGCAACTTGATCAGGACCTGGTTTTGCTCTCTCCATATCTTGACTCTGTTTATTCTGTGATCGATTAAAGCCCAGGTTACCTATTCCATCCATAGGGCCAATGATAAAGCACCTAGAATTATCAAAAACTGAGGCTAGGAAAGGATTGGGTTCCAAAACCAAAATTGGATTATTGAAGCCCAAAACAGGAGAAGGATTACTACGAAAGCAATCAGAAGTATTCAGAATAAATGAGGTTATTGAGACCCCTACTTTGTTCTGATATATCCATCCTAGAGTATTATGTTTGTTGTAGGATACCATTCTTACAAAAAGAAGAGCAGAAAGTTGAAGAGGAGAAAAGAATAAATATCAATGGATAGTCAAAGTGAAAAGATACTCAAATGTTCATGACAATTAAATAAGTAAAAATAGGGGCCAGCATTGTGGTGTAGCAGGTTAAGCCTCTGCCAGAGATGCTGGCATCCCATATGGGCACCCATATGGGTACCTCTGCTTCTCCGTAACTCTGCCTATCAAATAAATAAAGAAATATTTTTTAAAAAAAGTATAGTCAAATAAGTGAGAGTGTAGTATACTTAATTATATACTTTAATTTGTTTTGCTTTTTAACCCTTTAAAAATTTTTAAAATGTATTTCAAAGGCAGAGAAATAGAGGCAGACAGATGAAGCTCTTCCATCCATTGGTTTACTCCCCAAACAGCCTCAATAGCTGGGGATGGGCCAGGCCTAAGCCGGGAACTCCACCCTGGTCTCTCACAAAGGTAACAGGGGTCCAAGTACTTGAGTCATCACCAACTGCCTTCCCAAGCACATTAGCACAAAACTGGATCAGAAGCAAAACAGTCGGGACTCCATCCAACACTGTGACATGGGATGCCAGCTTTGCAAACAGTAGTTTATCCCACCATAACATGTGCTATATTATTGCTCTTTTTACATATTTTTGTAATTTTTTTTTATTTATTTGAAAGGTAGAGTTACAGAGAGAGGAGGACAGACAGAGACAGAGAATCTTCCATCCACTGGTTCATTCACCAAATGGCCTCAACAGCCTGGTGTTGGGTCAGGCTGAAGCCAGGAGCCAGGAGCTGCTTCTGGGTCTCCCATGTGGGTACAGGGTCCCGAGGACTTGGGTCATCTTCTACTGCTTTCCCAGGCAGTAGAAGCCAGGAGTTTCTTCCAGGTCTCCCATGGAGGTGCAGGTACCCAAGGATTTGGGCCATCTTCTGCTTTCCCAGGCCATAGCAGAGAGCTGGATGCAAAGTGGAGCAGCCGGGACTTGAACCGGTGCCATATGGGATGCCAGCATGGCAGACGACAGCTTTACCCGCTATACCACAGCACCAGCCCCTTGAATGTACTTTTAATGCATTTTTTCTTTTAATGCATTTTAATAGTCTGAAAGATATCATTTGGTTTACCCAAGAGCTCCTGGGGGTAAATCCAACTCAAAATTCTTTTATGTCAAAAGGATCTTTGTTTTAAGGACAGAGTTAGCTCATAGTATAAAAAAATTTTTTTTTGAAAGCCAGAGAGGTTTTAGGCAATTCAGGGATTATACGATGAGACCTGAACACTGTCAGCCTTTTCTTTCACTCTTTCATGTTTTTCTCTATCTTATTTCAGCTCCATTCACTTTTATTGTACATAGAATTTATCCATATTATGATGAATATGGCTGTTAACTACTACAGATACATACTACATGACTCTAAAAAGGAAAAAAATCCACTCTCAAAAATACAATTTTGATTTTTTCAGTTCAGAAAAAAATCTCCAAGGGCGCGGTGCCATACCACAGACCACCTGCAGTGCTGGCATCACAAATGGGTGCTGGCTCAAGTCCTGGCTGCTCCACTTCCAATCCAGCTCTCTGCTATGGCCTGGGAAAGCAGAAGATGGCCCAAATCCTTGGGTACCTGCACCTCCGTGGGAGACCTGGAAGAAACTCCTGGCTCCTGCCTTTGGATTGGCTCAGCTCTAGCCATTGCAGCAATGTGGCCAGTTGGAGAGTGAACCAGTGGATGTAAGACCTCTCTCTCTCTCTCTGCATAACTCTGACTTTCAAGTAAATAAATAAATCTTTTTTAAAATATTTATTTATTTATTTATTTATTTATTTATTTATTTATTTTAACAGGCAGAGTTAGACAGTGAGAGAGAGAGACAGAGAGAAAGATCTTCTTTTCCGTTGGTTCACCCCCCAAATGGCTGCCACGGTTGGCACGCTGCACCAATCTGAAGCCAAGAGCCAATTGCTTCCTCCTGGTCTTCCATGTGGGTGCAGGACCCTAGCACTTGGGCCATCCTCCCAGGCCACAGCAGAGAGCTGGACTGGAAGAGGAGCAACCGGGACAGAATCTGGCGCCCCAACTGGGACTAGAAGCCGGGGTGCTGGTGCTACAGGTGGAGGATTAGCCAAGTGAGCCGTGGCGCCGGCCAATAAATAAATTTTTTTTTTGACAGGCAGAGTGGACAGTGAGAGAGAGAGAGACAGAGAGAAAGGTCTTCCTTTGCCATTGGTTCACCCTCCAGTGGCCACTGCGGCTGGCATGCTGCTGCCATCGCACCGCGCTGATCCGATGGCAGGAGCCAGGTACTTATCCTGGTCTCCCATGGGGTGCAGGGCCCAAGCACTTGGGCCATCCTCCACTGCACTCCCTGGTCACAGCAGAGAGCTGGCCTGGAAGAAGGGCAACCGGGACAGAATCCGGCGCCCCGACCGGGACTAGAACCCAGTGTGCTGGCACCGCAAGGTGGAGGATTAGCCTAGTGAGCCGTGGCACCGGCTAAATAAATCTTTAAAAAAAAATGAAAAATCCACATTGCTTAAAATGTACATGAAATTAAGAAAATAATGTTATTGCTTTAAGTTTTTTTATTCTACTTTCCTTTTTAATCTTTGTTATGCATCTAAACATCAAATAAGGAAATTGAATATTTCATAGCATTACTGTAGCTAGCTCTTTATTATCTATGTAGAGCTCTTAATTATCTGTAGTTATCTATCTATCTGTATATTTTTGGAAGCTATTTCTGGCTGTCAACTTGTCTTTTTTTTTTAAAGGATTTATTTATTTATTTACTTGAAAGTCACAGTTACAGAAAGAGCAAGGGAGAGACAGAGCTCAGAGAGAGAATCTTCCTTCCACTGGTTCACTTCTCAGATGTCTGCAACAGCCAGGGTTGGGCCAAGCTGAAGCCAGGAGCCTGGCACCTCATTAGTGTCTTCCACGTGGGTGGCAGGGGCCCAAGCATTTGGGCCATCTTCTACTACTTTTTTTTTTTTTAAAGTAGGGAACTGGATTAGGTGAAGCCAAGCAGCAGGGACACAAACTGACACCCATATGGGATGCTGGCATTGTTAAGTGGTACCTTAACCTGCTGTGCCACAACACTGCCCTCCCACTTGTCTTTTTGATTAGAGAAACTCAATCTTTGAATCAAGGAAACAGAATTGCAGTTGAGTTGTTTTTCCCCAGAACAGTAATATACCCAGCTAAAAATTTATATTTCCCAATCTTATTTCCAGGTAGACGTGACCTGCAGACTAAGTTCAATGGAAGGCCTGTGTGGGGCTTCTGAAAAGGCTCTTAGCAGGAATAGATTTGGTTGGGAGAAGACTCACTGGCCTTTTCTGCTATTTGGAATATGAATGTAATAACTAGAGTTTAGCAGTTGTTCTTGTTCATGAGTTGACTTTGAGGATGAAAGACGGTCACTAAAGATGATGGCGAACATAGGATGAGCCAGTGACCCTCGTGCTTTTGTGGAGCCATCATACCTGCTTTCTGTCTTTACAGGAGAGAATAAATCCTTGGGTACATGTCTGTTTATTCAGTTTCTGATCAAATAGGTGTTTGTGTTTAGTGTTGTTACCTCCTTTGCATTGAGAATTGCATTAAGAATAATTTGTGGGTGAAGGAATGAGAGTATGGCACAAGATATCCCATTACCTCATAATCAACTTAACTTGCTTCCAGAGAGTAGTCTTAGTTTAAGAAGAAAGGTAAGTGTAATAATAGGTAATATGCGTTCTATGTTTATTCAAGTACTTCACATGAATTGACTAAGTTAATCTTGACAACCTCATATGGGGCTACTATTTACCCATTTTTTAAAAAATTATTTATTTGAATGGCAGAGTGGCAGAGAGAGAGAGAGGAAAACACAATGAGAAAGAGAGAGAGAGAGAGAGATTCTCCATGAGTTGGTTCACTCTATAAATGGCCACAATGGCTGGATCTGGGTTGGTCTGAAGAGCCAGGAGGTTCTTCTAGGTCTCCCATGCAGGCATTGTGGTATACCAGATAAAGCCGCCACTTGTGATGCAGGCATCCAATATTGGTGCCTGTTTGAGTCCCAGCTGCTTCACTTCCCAACCAATTCCCTGCTAAGGTACCTGGGAAAGCAGTGGAAAATTACCCAAGTGCCTGCCCCTGTGTACTCATTTTTACAGATGTGGAAATGGGGCACAGAGAAGTTAAGTATACTTCCCTAAGATCACAGAGCTGATCAAGCTTGGTTTCTAGCAGTATGTTCTGCAGAGTTCTTATATGGAGCGTTCTGAAAGCAAATGATTGTATAATATTCTTGTCCTAAGACCTAAGTCTGTAATATACTTTTTACTTGGAAAATTGAAGTTGTTTGAGTTATTAATATGTTAATAAAATTACAGTAGTTCTGGGCCGGCACTGTGGCGCAGTGGGTTAAAGCCCTGGCCTGAAGTGCTGGCATCCCATATGGGCGCTGGTTCTAGTCCCGGCTGCTCCTCTTCCAATCCAGCTCTCTGCTATGGCCTGGGAAAGCAGTAAACATGGCTCAAGTCCTTGGGCCCCTGCACCCATGTGGGAGACCTGGAAGAAGCTCCTGGCTCTCGGCTTTGGATCGGCACAGCTCCAGCCATTGCGGCCATCTGGGGAGTGAACCAGCGGAGGTAAGACCTTTCTCTCTGTCTCTACCTCTCTCTGTCTTTCAAATAAATAAATAAATAAATAAAATAAATAAAATAAATCTTTAAAAAAAAGTACAATAGTTTTTATAATTTTATATGTAATTTCAGTGATTATTCTAAAAGAGTAAAATCATCCAAACTTGTGATGTAGCTTAGTTGGCAATGACTACATTTTGGTCATCATTTATACATAGAAAGAAAAATGTGTATGCTTTAAAGTATGTTTGACTCATTTTCATATTAAGTAGCTATTCTATTTTTCTACATTTACTCATTTATTTCAGATGATCTAAGATATTTATCTTTGTTCAAGGTGATTTTTTAAAAAAGATTTGTATATTTCAAAGACAGAGTGACACTGGGGAGGAGAGACAGAGGGAAGTATTTTGATGTCACTTTTTTTTTTTTTTTTTTTTGCAAAGCTTGCATTCTGTGATAGAATAAAGCCATTGCTTGGCCCAACTCAGGACATTTTAATGGACAATGTTTCCTCTAGAGCTTTTTGCCACATTAGCTGAAACTTTGTTGGACCTACATCACAATTCAATTTATTTCTTTGACATATCCTGCTTTTCCATCCTCCCCTCTTTTTATTATTACTATTTTTTTTTTACAAAAAAGATTGTTTATTTATTTGAAAGGCAGAATGACACACACACATAGAAAGAGATGAAGAGACAGAGTGAGAGATCTTCTATTTTCTGATTCACTCCCTAAACAGCCACAACAGTTAGGGTTGGATTAAGGCCCAAGCCAGGAGCTGGGAACTCCATCTGGGTCTCTCACAAGGATAACAGGGGCTCAAGTACTTGGGCCATCATCTACTATTTTCTCCCACATATTTGCAGGGAGCTGGAATGGAAGCAGAGCAGCTGGAATTTTAACTGGCACTTCCATATGGTATATCAGCATTGTAAGTGGTAGCTTAACATGCTGTGACATAGTGCTTGCCTCTGTTTTGTAAACATTTGTTTATTTAAGAGGCAAAGAGATAAACAAAGAGAGCGAATTTCTTTTCATTGATTCACTCCCTGAATGGTTGCAATGGCTGAGAGCGGGTGAATGGGTAGAGCAAAGTGGGGCATTTGAAACTTGATGGAAGTCTCTCATGTGGATGGCAGGAATCCAACCACTTGAGCCATCACTGCTGCTTCCGCAGGGTTTGAACTTTCCTAGGAGCTCTCCTAGGCCTCCAGCTCAGGCACTCTGATATGGAATGCAGACATTTTAGCTGGTACCTAATCTTCCCCTTACCCACTTTTCTTTCATAGGTGTTGATCCGTAATAAACATTTTGTACATCAAATTCTCTATTTTCATCTGCTTCTAGAAAACTGCTGATAATTGGTATTGGGAGTAGGCTGAAAAAGGAGCTGATAGTATAGGTTTTTAGAGCTGGATTGTTTGCTGTGTAGGAGGTAGTGAGAAACCCAAAACAACTCCTGGCAAATGTCCACTGGTAAGCTTTTACCCTTAGTGAATTGGGAGGGTGAATTGGTAGAGGGGAAACAGCCAATGGGTGGAATGTAGTAGACTTTTGGGACTTACAGGGAAAAGAATGGGTACATAAAGATATCAAGATTGGATAGTTATTACTATCCAATAGCATAATCCAATGGACTGTCCTAATACCTGTCTTTGTAAATATTTTTTTTTTGGAGGAATACAGCCATGCCTATTTATTTAAGTACTCTCTGGGGCTTCTTTTGTGCTACAGTGGCAGAGTTAAGTGGTTGCTATAGAGTTAAGTGGTTGACTGTATGGTTTACAGAGCTAAAAATATTTATTATTTTTGCCTTTTACTGAAAAAGAGTTTGCCAATCCCTGGTTGGGTGCTGGAGTGCTAGTCCCTATCATATCTTCATTTAATTTACCTGGTATCTACAGAATTCAGGTACCTGCAGAATTCAGTGGATCTTCAGGAAGTGACTGGAAACTCACATAAGCTCAATTAAATGGTATTCTTGACTGTACTTACTGCACATGATGAGAAATCTTTGCTAAAATATTTAAATTAAAATCAATAATTAAATATATTAAATATAATAAAATAAAATAATTAAATATAATAAATAATTAAAATAAAATAATTAATTTGACCTTATATATGTGGTAAGTGACCACTGAGTCAGAAAATGCAGTCTTTTCTATTCTAATTAGATGAAAGAATAAGCAATAAGTTTATATTAATATGGAATAGATAGTACTATTCACTTACAGGTTTTTCCCAGGGAGATTTTTAACTGGTTTTCCATCTGTAATATTATAATATGTAGAGATATAGAACATCTTGGCATTTGGCATTACACTGTTCAGTTACTTTGATGACATTATGTTGACTGATCTGGGTTTGTAAAAGATGGCTAGCACAATGCAGGTATTGGTAAGACATGTCCTCCGAGTGTTGGAGATAAACTGTCTAAATGTTTTAAGTCCTTGCCATATCTATAAATGTTTTAGGGATACATTGAGCAGGTATATAGCTGGATATCTCTTCCAAAGTAGAAGACAAATTATTGCATCCTGTATTTTCTATGCTAAAAAAGAATCAGAATATGTGGTATTCCTCTGAGTTCCAGAGACAGCATAATTTTCTACCTAGGGATACTTCTTCAATGAATATACTGAGTGACACAAAAGACTGCTATCTTTAAATGGGATGTAGAACAGGAAAGAGCTAGTGACATGTTCAGGCTGTGGTGCAAGCAACCTGCTACATGGATCATAAAATTTGACAGGTTCTACGATATTAAAGGTGTTAACGGTAAGACAAGATGCTGTGTGAAGTTTATGGCAAGTACCAGTGGGAAAATCATTTTATTCCTTTGGGTTCTGGAGCAAAGCAATGCCATTTTCCATGGAGAACTGCATGCTTTTTAGTATGCTTCTTCACTCTAGTGGAGACAGGATGAATGCCCATGGAACATGGACTGATTATGTATATAAAAATTCCACCATGAGCTGAATCCTGTAAAACTGGCCAAATAATGTCAGACAGGCCAACTGATACTATGTTGCAAGGTAGAATTGGTACATTTGTGATCAAGTACAAACATGCACGGATGGCACAAACAAGTTCCATGAATAGGTATCATAGACCCCAATTAGCACCTATCACTACCCTTCTTTCCGCTCCTCTGTCTCTATGGAGGATAAGGGGGAAAGGTCAAGCTTGTTTTATGGATGGATCAGCCCCACCTATAGATTGGTTTGAAAGAGAGAAGGTCCTAGGAACCATTTTCTGCCCTATCCTTTGCACAAACGCATTTCTCTTTAACCTTACTGACACATTTCTCACCCCCACCTCCAACCATAGTTCCTGCCTCATTATCTTTTAAAACCATTAACCTTTCAAAAAGTTTTATGGAATCCACTTATTTGCCTCTTTTAAGAATTATTACCCATAACTTTGTCAAGTTTTCTCCTTTTTAGAGAGGGGACCTTATTCAACATGCAGATTAGTTACTGTTCTGACCCAAGAACTGTACATCATTGTCTCAGCTCATGATCTTATTGGCATAATTTTTTTCTGGAAATATTGGGTAGTTTCATAAGACTTAGCTTCTCCTTTAGGGTTTTATATTTGGCAATTAAATGAATAATATTAACCTCAAACCAAGAAATGCTTATTAAACATGATAACTCAATAAGAAAAAGAAACATTGTTTAGGGTGTTTTAAAATGTTTTACTTTTTTGTTGGAGCAGTGAGGACTCCAACTGTACCCAGTGTTACAGATGGCAGCTTAACTTGCACTGCCCGCAGATAGCAACTTCTTAACCCACTGCACCAAATGTCTGCTGTTATTTAGGATCTTTCTTGAGGGTAAAAGGAAATGATTTCTAGAAAGACAAAATAGGTTGGAACTTTATGATCATGCTGTTATATACAAAAACATAAATGTAGAGAAAAAGAGAGGACATTACTTATAGAAACAAAGAAAGTAGACTTAAAATCAGAAAGAAGTCTGAGTGCTTGGGTCTCCTCCATTCTTGGTCCTTCTACATAGACACTGTAGGGGAAATAATGACACCTCCCTAAACATGTACATATCTTTTTCATTGTTATTATTTTCTGCCATTTCCTTTCAAGCTTTACTTGAAAATACCATGACATTTAAATTCTCTTGTAAAGCAGTTCCTGTTTGCTGAGGAGATAATTTGAGCCCATTATTACTATTATTATTTTGCTCTACCACAAGCATTTTCCCTGTATAAATGTGATCAGAAAGATTTGTGAAGGAAATTTCTCACAGAGATATTTTAAAATGAAAGATTCACTTAAAGAATTTACCAGAACTCAGAAAAGGTGCTGTAACTTGACAGTTTTCCACTAGATGGCAAGCATCCTCTTTCAGTTTCTCAGGAATGTGAAGCTAAAAAACTGCTGCTATTTAAAACTTACATCTTTGCAAAAAACAGCTGCACTTGTATCAAAAAATGATAAAGGCACTGATTCACAAATTTGCCAAATTTGGAATCATGTTAGTCCAAATGAAATCGAAGGTATATTGTGGTGTTTGAAAGTTTTACTGGAAGAATATATATTTGTTATTAATTTAACAAACACTAAGTGACTCATTTGTGTTTTGTACTTTATTTTATTTACCCTGCCCCCTAGTGAAAGTAGATATTTTTATTGGCCTCATTTTAAGACTGGGAAACCAAGATTTAGAGAGATTAAGAAATTTATTAATCAAAGACATACAGGTGTAAACCTGTATATACATCTGGGGCCGGCGCTGTGGCATAGTAGGTTAAGCCTTTACCTGTGGTGCTAGCATTCCATATGGGCCCCAGGTCATGTCCCAGCTGTCCCTCTTCTGGTCCAGTTCTCTGCTATGGTCTGGGAAAGCAGTAGAAAATGGCCCAATTCCTTGGGCCCTGGCACCCACGTGGGACACCCAGAAGGAGCTCCTGGTTTCTGGCTTTGGATCCACACAGCTTCAGCCATTGCAACCATTTGGGGAATAAACCAGAGGAAAAAGATCTTTCTCTTTGTCTCTCCCTCTCTCTGTTTGTAACTCTACCTCTCAAATAAATAAATAAAAACTTAAAAAAATTTAAAAGAAACCTATGCAGTTTATCCCATAGCCTGTTCTTCTAACCTATATATTTTAGTGTCTACCATAATTAAATTAGTGTAAACTTAAAGTATTTAGGACAGTGTTTGGCATGTGATAGTAGTTAAAAGTATTAGTTATTTTTTTTCCTTTTTGTTGTATACATTAATTAGTAGGGTTAGATCTTCTGGCATGACTTTTATTTATTTTAAGGATTTATTATTTTATTTATTTGAAAGAGATACAGAGAGAGGTAGAGCCAGAGAGAGAGAGAGAAAGAGAGATCTTCTATCTGCTGACTCACTCCCCAGATGACTACAATGGCCAGAGATGAACTGATCCAAAGCCAGGAGCCAGGAGCTTCTTCTGGGTCGCCCACGTAGGTGCAGGAGCCCAAGGAATTGGGCCATGTTCTACTGTTTTCCCAGACCATAATAGAGAGCTGGGTAGGAAGTGGAGCTAGCTAGCTGCAGGCTGGAGCTTTAACCCACTGTGCCACAGCACTGGCCCCATGGCATGACCTTTTTGAAAATCTATATGTAAGGACAGGCATTAGGAGTAGCAGTTAAGACAAGGACACCTGCATCTGATATTGGAGTATGTGAAGTCCTAGCTCTGCTTTCTGCTAAAGCACAATCTGGAAGGCAGTAGGTGATGATTCAAATCTTTGGGTCTCTGCCACTCTTGTGGGAGACCAGGATTGTGTTCCTGGCTCTTTACTTTGGCCTGGCCTAACCCCAGCTATCCTGGGCATTTTGGGAGTGAACCAGTGGATGGAAGATTTCTGTTTCACTCTCATTCTGTGTCCCTATGTCCAACTTCCTCTATCTCTCTGAATTTTAAATAAAAATAAAATTAATTTGAATAAAGAAAACCTGTGTATAAAAATTATACAAAGACACAATATTATTTACACTTGATCTTAGCCAAAAGGCCGAGAAACGATGAAGACACAAAATTATTTAAAAGCAAACAATATTTGTGCAATATTACTTAAGCATATACAAGATGAAAAGAAAGAGCATAAAATTCTGAGAATGTTCTACAAAGACAAAGTTGTAGAGTAAGAGAGAGAGAGAGAGAAAAGCATACATGTGAAAAAAGAGGCAACCATCTTTTTTTAATAGAAAAATTTTATTTAATAAATATAAATTTCAAAAGTACAACTTAGGGATTATAGCGGTTCTTCCCCCCATAATCACCCTCCCACTCAGAAACCATCCCGTATCCTACTCCCTATCCCATCCTATTTTTCATTAAGATTCATTTTTAATTATCTTTATATACAGAAGATCAGCTCTATACTGAGTAAAGATTTCATCAGTTTGCACCCACACAGATACACAAAGTGTAAAGTACTGTTTGAAGACTAGTTTTACTGTTAATTCTCATAGTACAACACATTAAGAACAGAGGTCCTACATGGGGAACAAGTGCACAGTGACTCCTGTTGTTGATTTAACAATTGACAGTCTTATTTCTGATGTCAGTAATCACCTGAGGCTCTTGTCATGAGCTGCCAAGGCTAAGGAAGCCTCTTAAGTTCACAACCTTTGACTTTATTTAGACATGGCTATAATCAAAGAGGAAGTTCTATTCTCCCTTCAGAGAAAGGTACCTCCTTCTTTTTTTTTTTTTAAAGATTTTATTTATTAATTTGAGAGGTAGAGTTACAAACAGTGAGGAGGGGAGACAGAGGGAGAGGTCTCCCATCCATTGTTTCACTCCCCAGTGGCCACTATGGGCGGAGCTGTGCTGATCTGAAGCCAGGAGCCAGGTGCTTCTTCCTGGTCTCCCATGCGGGTACAGGGGCCCAAGGACTTGGGCCATCTTCTACTGCATTCTCAGGCCATAGCAGAGGTCTGGATTGGAAGAGGAGCAGCCAGGACTAGAACTGGCGCCTATATGGGGTGCTGGCGCTGCAGGCAGAGGATTAACCTGCACCATGGCGCCAGCCCCCCTCCTTCTTTGATGGCCTCTTCTTTCCACCTGGATCTCACTCACAGAGATCTTTCATTTAGGTCATTTTTATCCACAGTGTCTTGGCTTTCCATGCCTGAGAAACTCTCATGGGCTTTTTTAGCCAGATCTGGATGCCTTAAGGGCTGATTCTGAGGCCAGAGTGCTGTTTAGGGCATTTGTCATTCTGTGAGTCTGCTGTGTATCCCATTCCCCATGTTTGATCGTTCTCTCCTTTTAAATTCTATCAATTATTATTACCAGACACTGGTCTTATTTATGTGATTCCTTTGACACTTAATCCTATCTTTATGATCAATTATAAACTTAAATTGATCACTTTAACTAGTAAGATGGCATTGGTACCTGCCAACTTAATGGGATTTGGAGTCTCATGACAACTTTTTAGCTTTACCCTTAGGGGTAAGTCCAAGGGAGCATATGCTGAACTGTACATCTCCTCCTCTCTTATTCCCACTCTTATTTTTAACAGGAATCAATTTTCAGTTGGGATTAAACACTTAAGAATAATTCTGTGTTAATTAATGGTATTACGTAGAAAAAGAAAATACTAAAAAGAATAAAATATTAAGCTGTTCCTCATCAGTCAGGAAAAGGGCTGATTGAATCATTGCTTCTCATACTGTCAGTTTTACTTCTACAGGTTTGCTTTTAGGTGCTTGGTTAGTTGTCACTGATCAGGGAGAACATATGATATTTGTTCCTTTGGGACTGGCTTATTTCACTCAGCATGATGTTTTCCAGATTCTTCCATTTTGTTGCAAATAACCAGATTTCATTTTTTTTTACTGCTATGTAGTATTCCATAGAGTACATGTCCCATAATTTCTTTATCTAGTCTTCTTCAACAGAGGACTAGATTTAGTCCTTGATTTAGGTTGATTCCATATCTTAGCTATTGTAAATTGAAATGCAATAAACGCTGAGGAGCAAATAGATCATTAGTTTGCCAATTTATTTCCCTTGGGTAAATTTCGAAGAGTGTGATGGCTGGGTTGTGTGGTAGGGCTATATTCAGGTTTCTGAGGAATCTCCAAACTGTCTTCTATAGTGGCTTTACCAGTTTGCATTCCCACCAACTGTGGGTTAGTGTGCCTTTTTCCCCACATCCTCGCCAGCATCTGTTGTTGGTAGGTTTCTGTACATGAGCCATTCTAACCGGGGTGAGGTTAAACCTCATTGTGGTTTTGATTTGCATTTCCTTGATGGCTAGTGATCTTGAACATTTTTTCATGTGTCTGTTGGCCATTTGGATTTCCTCTTTTGAAAAAATATCTATTGAGGTCCTTGGCCCATCTCTTAAGTGGTTTGTTTGTTTTGTTGTTGTGGAGTTTCTTGATCTCTTTGTAGATTCTGGTTATTAACCCTTTATCTGTTGCATAGTTTGCAAATATTTTTTCCCATTCTGTCGGTTGTCTCTTCACTCTCATGACTGTTTCTTTTGCAGTACAGAAACTTCTCAATTTGATGCAATCCCAATAGTTGATTTTGGCTTTGACTGCCTGTGCCTCCCGGGTCTTTTCCAGAAATTCTTTGCCTGTGCCAATATCTTGCAGGGTTTCTCCAATGTTCTCTAGTAACTTGATGGTGTTGTGTGGTATATTTAGATCTTTAATCCATATTGAGTGGATTTTTGTGTAAGGTGTAAGGTAAGGGTCTTACTTCTGCATGTGAAAATCCAGTTTTCTCAGCACCATTTGTTGAATAGACTGTCCTTGCTCCAGGAATTGGTTTTAGATCCTTGATCAAATATAAGTTGGCTGTAGATATTTGGTTGATTTCTGGTGTTTCTATTCTGTTCCATTGGTCTATCCATCTGTTTCTATACCAGTACCATGCTGTTTTGTGTTTTGATGATAACTGCCCTGTAGTATGTCCTGAAATCTGGTATTGTGATGCCTCTGGCTTTGATTTTGTTGTACAAGATTGTTTTAGCTATTCGAGGTCTCTTGTGCCTCCATATGAATTTCAGCATCCCTTTTTCCGGATCTGAGAAGAATGTCTTTGGCATTTTTATGGGTTTCGCATTGAATCTGTAAATTCCTTTTGGACAAATGGACATTTTGATGATATTAATTCTTCCAATCGATAAGCATGGAAGATTTTTTCCATTTTTTGGTATCCTCTTCTATTTTTTTCTTTAACGTTTTGTAATTGTCACTGTAGAGATCTTTGATATCCTTGGTTAAGTTTATTTCAAGGTTTTAATTTTTATTGTAGCTATTGTGAATGGGATTGATCTTAGAATTTCTTACTTAGCTGTGGCATTGCCTGTGTATACAAAGGCTGTTGATTTTTGTGCATTGATTTTATATCCTGCTACTTTACCAAACTCTCCTATGAGTTCCAATAGTCTCTTATTGGATTTCTTTGGATCCCCTAAATAAAGAATCATATCATCTGCAAAGAGGGATAGTTTGACTTCTTTCTTTCCAATTTTAATCCTTTTTTTTTTTTTTTGCCTAATGCCTCTGGCTAAAACTTCCAGTACTATTGAATAGCAATGGTGACAGTGGGCATCCCTGTCTGGTACCAGATCTCAGTGGGAATGCTTCCAACTTTTCCCCATTCAATAGGATGCTGACTGAGGCTTTGTCATAAATTGCCTTGATTATGTTGAGGAATGTTCCTTCTATACCCAATTTTATCAAATACTTTTCTGCATCTATTGAGATAATCATATGGTTTTTCTTCTGCAGTTTGTTAATGTGGTGTTATCACATTGATTGATTTGCAAATGTTGAAAAATCCCTGCATACCAGGGATAAATCCCACTTGGTTTGGGTGGATGATATTTCTGTTGCATTCTGTTGGCCAGAATTTTATTGAGGATTTTTGCATCTGTTCATCAGGGAATTTGGTCTGAAATTCTTTTTCTGTGTTGCATCTTTTTCAGGTTTAGGAATTAAGTTGACACTGGCTTCGTAGAAATAATTTGGGAGGATTCCATCTCTTTTAATTGTTCTGAATAGTTTGAGAAGAATTGGAGTTAGTTCTCTTTAAATGTCTAGTAGACTTCAGCAGTGAATCCATCCAGTCCTGGGCTTTTCTTTGTTTGGAGACCCTTTATTACTGATTCAATTTCTGACTTGGTTATGGGTCTGTTTAGGTTTTCTATGTCTTCAGGGTTCATTTTAGGTAGGTTGTATGTGTCCAGGAATCTATCCATTTCTGCCAGATTTCCCAGTTTGTTGGCATAGAACTTTTTGTAGTAATTTCTGATGACTCTTTATTTATGTGGTTTCTGTTGCTACATCCCATTTTTCAGCTCTAATTTTGTTCATTTGTTTCTTCTATCTTCTCTTTTTGTTTAGTTGGGCCAATGGTGGGTCATTTTTGTTTATTTTTTCAAAAAAACAGCTCTTCATTTTGCTTATCATTTGTAATTTTTAAATTTAATTTTGTTGATTTCTTCTCAAATTTTAATTATTTCTCTTCTCCTACTAGCTTTGCTTTGGTTTTCTGTAGTTTTTCTAGATCCTTGAGATGCATTGATAGCTCATTTATTTGATGTCTTTCCCATTTCTTGCTGTAGGCACCTATTGTTATAAACTTTCATCTTAACACTGTTTTTGCTGTATTCCATAAGTGTGATATGTAGTGTTGTTATCTTCATTGCTTCCATAAAGCTTTTGATTTCTCTTTTGGTTTCTTTTGTGACCCACTATTCATTCAGGAGCAAGTTGTTCAGTCTCCATGTGTTGGATATGCTCTAGAGATTCCTGAGTTTCTGACTTGCAGCTTCATTTCATTGTGGTATGAGATGATGCATGGTACAATTTCAATTCTTTTGAATTTTCTGAGACTTGCTTTATGGCGTAGTATGTGGTCAATCCTAGAGAAAGTTCCATGCACTGCTGAGAAGAATGTGTATTCTGCAACTGTAGGATGAAAAGTTCTGTAGATATCTGTTAGGTCCCTTTGGTCTGTAATGTTGATGAAATCCGCTGTTTCCTTGTTGATTTCCTTGTTGTTAATTAGATGCATATACATTTATAATAGTTACATCTTCCCGTTGAATTGATCCCTTAATCATTATATAGTGCCCCTCTTTGTCTCTTTTAACAGTTTTTGTGTTAATGTCTATTTTGTCTGAGATTAAGATGGCTATGCCCACTCTTTTTTGTTTTCTGTTGACATGGAATATCTTTTTCCAAATTTCACTTTCAGTCTGCATGCACCTTTGCTGGAAAGATGTGTTTCTTGTAAGTTGCAAATAGATGGGTTTTGTTTTTTAATCCATTCCGCCAATCTGTGCCTTTTAACTGAAGAATTGAAGCCATTTACATTCAATGTGATTATTTTTAAGTAGTGACTTTGCCCTGCCATTTTCCAAAAGATATTTCTAATATATGCTTTGAACTTCCTGTGATCTTTCACTGAGATATTTTCTTCCTTTACCTTCTTTCATATTGATGACCATGTTTCTGTGTGTAACACATCTTTAAGCATCTTTTGCAGGGCTGGACGAGTGTTGATAAGTTCTTTCAATTTCTGTTTGCCACGAAAGGTCTTATTTCACCTTCATTCACAAATGATATCTTAGCAGGATATAATATTCTGGGCTGGCAGTTTTTTTCTCTTAGTACTTGGGCTATATCTTGTCAATCCCTCCTAGCCTGTAGGGTTTCTGATGAGAAGTCTGCTGTGAGTCTAATTGGAGATCCTCTGAGAGTAATCTGACATTTCTCTCTTGCACATTTTAGAATCTTTTCTTTATGTTTCACTGTGGTGAGTTTGATTACAACGTGTCGTGGTGAGGATCTCTTCTGGTAATGTCTATTGGGAAATATGTGTGCTTCCTCTACTTGGGTATTTCTTTCTTTTTCTAAACCCAGGAATTTTCTGCTAGTATTTCACTAAAAAGGCCTTCTAATCTTTTCTCTCTCTGCATGCCTTCAGGAACTCCTGGAACCCAAATATTGGTTTCTTTAATAGTGTCCTGTAGATTCCCAACAATACATTTTTGGATTTCTAATTTCCTCTTCTTGTCATTGGTTTGACTGTGTACTTTCCTGTGCTCTGTCTCCTAAGTCCAATATTCTCTCTTCTGCCTCACTGATTGTGTTTCTAAGGCTCTTGACTTCATTTTTTATTTGTTCTATTGGAATCTTCATTTCATTTTGATTTCTCAATATCTCAATTTCATGTTCTATTTAATTATTCATTTCATTTGTTTCCTCCTTAAGATTTCAATTTCGTGAAAGAGATTTTCTTTCATGTCCTGCATGGATTTCTGTAGTTTGTGCGTTTGCTTTTCAATACTTGTTTTTAATCTTATCATCAATTTTTTTGAGTTCCATTTCTTGCATTTCTTCTATCTCATCATCTTCATAATCTTGTATTGAAGTGTTGTGTTCTTTTGGGAGCATCATATTGTCTTCCTTATTCTTGTTTCTTGGATTGTTGTGTTTGGATTTTGTGGAGATACTGTTTTTTTCTTCTTCGTCGTCTTTGTCTTTGTCTTCGTCGTCTTCTTCTTTTTTTTTTTTCATGCTGTGGTGGTTTTTCTTATTATACTATGACTGTATTTAAGTGGACTGTCTGCTTTCAATGAATCTCTAGAGGCTTGTAGTGGGTGTTGCCAGAAAGCTCTGTTCAGTTCTCCAGGGTTAAGGGCATGCTTAAGGTGACACACCCAGGTTTGACATGGTACATCTTCTCTTTCTTCTTTTTAATCCAAAGGGAATTAATTCTGCTTAGCTGAGCTCTTCTTCTCAATGGAGACCAGTGCCTGAACGCTAGCCCCAGTGGATATAATATTTGTCTGCTCTGTCCCAAAGACTAAACAAAGGATGTGTTCAGTCCTCAGTGTAGGTTCAGATTACCCAGCAATGTCTATTACCGAGTAACCAGGACTGTCCAGCTTGTGGTGTCTCCTACCGAGACTACTCAAATTCTAGCCACACTGAGAGTTCTCCCACACACTCTCAGTCTTTTTTTTCCACAGTTGTTATTCAAGCTTCACACAGTCACAAAGTCCTAGCCCCCTGTTATTTCTCCCAACTAGAGTCAGGATCTCTGCTTGGCTAATTGCCGGGCATAATAGACATGAGCTGGCGCAGCTGTTATGTATGTCCAAAATGGCACCTGCTCTATCAGCTTGTATGCCTTTGTAAGGTGATCAGAGGGAGAGAAATGTATCTGTACCATCCTTTTTTTCCCCCCTCTCCTCTAGTTAGGTTGGTGCACTTTCCCCCACTCAGCTTCAAGCCTCATTCCCTCTAGGCTCTTCCTGCCACTTTTTTGCCAGTATCTAGGACTACTGTGGTTTTCTCTCATCTCACTTTCCAGTGCTGGTGTGTAGGCTCTTGGCTATTGGAGTCCCGAGCTGTGGGTGCCCACACCCTCCATGTAGGTCCACCATGTCCCTCTAATTTTGTAAGAGTTTCCTCTGCCATTTTTTCCCTAACTCTCCCCCGAGACTACACTATCTCCACATTTTTTACTATCTTCTAGACTAGATCAGTAAGCTCCCTCCTTATTCCACTATCTTGGAACTGCTCCTGCAACCATCTTTTTTTAAAATTATAATTTCAGTAACAGAATTGTTTTCTTGTTAGAGCTTCTTGCTGCAAATGAATTTTATTCAAATTAAATAAAATGAAAGTTTAAAGGGAAGAATATAAAACAACAAATGAAATAAAAAGGCAAATGCAAAGTCAGGGAAACTCAGATTTTGGAATCTAAAAAATAAAGAACAGAGAAGATATAGTTAAAATTCAAATTAATATGATAGAAGAATAAAGACCTAAGATCACTTTGAATACAAAGTAAAATGGAGATGAAAGCAATTAGGAAGAGCCTGACAGATATGGATAATTGAAAAACAGTTGATATCTCCTAAGTAGACAGCAGATTGTGAGTAAAAGTATTCAAGATAAAATAATGAGAACTTTCTTTAATAAAGTGTACACACATAACAGGAAAACTTGATGCTGAATTATCAACACTGAGTAATACCTCATTAAAAATTATTTGGACATGAAGCAGAAAAAGCAGGTTACTTAAAAGGGGGAAATTCAGTCTGGCACCGCGGCTCAATAGGCTAATCCTCCGCCTGTGGCGCTGGCACACCGGGTTCTAGTCCCAGTCGGGGCACCGGATTCTGTCCTGATTGCCCCTCTTCCAGGCCAGCTCTCTGCTATGGCCTGGGGAGTGTAGTGGAGGATGGCCCAGGTCCTTGGGACCTACACTCGCATGGGAGACCAGGAGAAGCACCTGGCTCCTGGCTTTGGATCAGCGCGGTGTGCCGGCTGCAGCATGCTGGCCGCAGCGGCCATTGAGGGGTGAACCAATGGTAAAAGGAAGACCTTTCTCTCTGTCTCTCTCTCACTGTCCACTCTGCCTGTCCAAAAAAAAGGGAGGTGAAATTCAGGGTGGGTTTGTGTTATGGTGGGTTAGACCACTGCTTGTGACTCCTGCATCCCTTGTTGGAGTGCCAGTTTGAGTCCTGGCTCCAATGCATCTGGGAAGGCAGCAGAGGATAGTGTAGTACTTGGGTCCTTGCTACTCATGGAGGATACCCAGATGGAATTTCTGGCTTCTGGCTTTGGCATGGCCCAGACTTGGCTGGTATAATCATTTGGGAAGTGAACAGGTTGATGTAAGATCTCTCTCTCTCTGTTTCTCCCTGTTTCTCTCTGTAATTGTGCCTTTCAAATAAAAAAAAATTTTTTACAAATGGGGGTGGACTTCAAACTTGAATAAAAGTTTTTAAATTTTGGGGGGCTGGTGCTGTGGCTTAGTGAGTTAAGCACCCACTGGTGGCAATCTCATCTCATTTGGGCCCCTGTTAATGTCCTGGCTACTCCTCTTCTGATCCAGCTCTCCACTGTGGCCTGGGACAGCAATGGAAGATAGCCCAAGTGCTTGGGCTCTTGCACCTGCATGACTCAGAGAAAGCTCCTGGCTCCTGGTTCATGGCTTTGGATTGGCTCAAGTCTGGATGTTGTGGCCATTTGAGGAGTGAACCAGTGGATGGAAAGCTTTTCTCTCTGTCTCTCCCTCTCTCTGTAATTCGACCTCATGTCTCCCAAGTGGGTGCAGGGGCCCAAGGACCTGGGCCATCCTCCACTGCTCTGCCAGGCCATAGCAGAGAGTCAGATTGGAAGTGGAACACCCAGGTCTTGAACTGGTGCCCATATATGATGCTGGCACTGCAGGCGGTGGCTTTATCTGCTGTGCTACAGCGCTTGCCCCATAAATAAATCTTTTTTTATTTTTTATTTTATTTTATTTTTATTTTTTGACAGGCAGAGTGAACAGTGAGAGAGAGAGAGACAGAGAGAAAGGTCTTCATTTTCTGTTGGTTCACCCCACAATGGCTGCTGCGGCCTGCCGCGCTGATCCAAAGCCAGGAGCCAGGTGCTTCTCCTGGTCTCCCATGCGGGTGCAGGGCCCAAGGACTTGGGCCATCCTCCACTGCACTCCCAGGACACAGCAGAGAGCTGGCCTGGAAGAGGAGCAACCAGGACAGAATCCGGTGCCCCGACTGGGACTAGAACCCTGTGTGCCGGCTCCGCAGGTGGAGGATTAGCCTATTGAGCTGCGGCGCCAGCCAATAAATCTTTTAAAAAAGAAACTTTTATGACTGGAAGAAATCCAGATGCCTACCACATTTTTCAACAAAGGATTATATCTATTTATGTTATCATTCAAATAGAAAGGATTCAGGGAATAAACATTTGAAGAATTTTTCTTTTCTTTTTTAAAGATTTATTTCTTTGAAAAGCAGAGATATAAAGAGAAAAGTAAAGAGAGATCTTCCATCTGCTACTTCACTCCGTAAATGGCCACAATGCCCATCGCTGGGCCTGGTGGAATCCAGGAGCCAGGAGCTTCTTCCAAGTCTCTCACATGCATGGCAGGGGCCCAAGGACTTGGACCATCTTCTGCCGCTTTCTCAGGCCCATTAGCAAGGAGCTGTATTGGAAATGGAGCGGCTGGGACTCAAACCAGTGCCCATATGGAATGCTGGCACTGCAGGTGCTGGCTTAACCTTCTGTGCCACAATGCAGGCCCCTGAAAAGTTTTTTTTTAATGCAACAAAAAATAGGTTTATTTTAGTGCAAAAAACTTTGAAATCTATGAAGTTCTCCTGGTATACATTTAAAAATTTTTTTTTAACTTTTATTTAACAAATATAAATTTCCAAAGTACAGCTTATGGATTACAGTGTTTTTTTTCCCCCCATAACTTTTCTCCACCTGCAACCCTCCCATCTCTTGCTCCCTCTCCCATTCCATTCACATTTTCAATTCTCTTTATATACAGAAGATCAATTTTGTATACAATAAGTAAAGATTTCAACAGTTTGCACCCACACAGAAACACAAAGTATAAAGTACTGTTTGAGTACTAGTTATAGCATTAATTCACATTGTACAACACATTAAGGACAGAGATCCTACATGAAGAGTAAGTGCACAGTGACTCCTGTTGTTCACTTAACAAATTGACACTCTTGTTTATGGCGTCAGTAATCACCCTAGGCTCTTGTCATGAGTTGCCAAGGCTATGGAAGCATTTTGAGTTCGTGGACTCTGACCTTATTTAGACAAGGCCATTGTCAAAGTGGAAGTTCTCTCCTCCCTTCAGAGAAAGGTTCTGGTATACATTTTAAAAAAGGTTTTTTCTATTTTTTTTCCCAGAAATCTTTTATTTAAGGAATTCAAACTTTGTGCATTTCTTAAGTACAACTTTAGGAACAGTGATTCCTCCCACTGTACCTGCCCTCCCCCCTGCTCCTTCTCCCTCACCTATTCCCATTCTTATTTGTTACCATGATCTCTTTTCAATTTTATACACATATGATTAACTCTATACTAAGAGTTCAACAAATAGTATGAAAAAAAAAAGCTGTTTCTCAACAGTTGGGACAAATGCTGTTCAAAGTCATTGTATCTCCAAGTGTCAATTTCACTTCTATAGATTACCTTTTAATTAGTTATCAAAGAGCAGTGAGAACATATGGTATTTGTCCTACTGGGAATGGCTTATATCATTAGGTATGATGTTTTCTAGTTTTATCCATTTTTTTTTGCAAAGACAGGATTTCATTTTTTAAACTGCTATATAGTATTCCATGGTGTATATATCCCATAATTTCTTTATTCAGTCTTCACTTGACAGACATTTGGGTTGATTCTGTATCTTAGCTATTGTGAATTGAGCTGCAATAAACATGGGGGTACAGATAATTTTTTTCATATGCTGATTTCATGTCCCTTGGGTGAATTCCCAGGTGTGGGATGACTGGATTATATGGTAGTTCTATATGCAGATTTCTGTGGTATCTCCATACTGTCTTCCACAGTGCTTGTACCAGCTTACATTCCCACCAACAGTGGGTTAGGGTAACTTTTTCCTCACATCCTCACCAGCATTTGTCGTTTATTGATATCTGTATTAGAGCCATTCTAATGAAGGTGGGGTGAAACCTCATTGTGATTTTGATATACATTTCCCTGATGGCTAGTGATCCTGATAATTTTTTCATGTGTCTGTTGGCCCTTTTGATTTCTTGTTTTGAAAAATGCTTGTTTAAGTCTTTTGGCCATTTATTTTTTTTTTTTTTTATTTGACAGGTAGAGTTATAGACAGTGAGAGAGAGACAGAGTGAAAGGTCTTCCTTCTGTTGGTTCACGCCCCAAATGGCTGCCATGGCTGGCGATGCACCAATCTGAAGCCAGGAGCCAGGTGCCTCCTCCTGGTCTCCCATGTGGGTGCAGGGCCCAAGCACCTGGGCCACTCTCTACTACCCTCCTGGGCCACAGCAGAGAGCTGGACCAGAAGAGGAGCAACCAGGACTAGAACCCAGCACCCACATGGGATGCCGGTGCTGCAGGCGGAGGATTAACCAAGTGAGCCACAGTGCCTGCCCAGTCCTTTGCCCATTTCTTAACCTGCTTGTTTATTTTATTGTTGAGTTTCTTGATCTCTCTCATTCTGTCAATTGCCTCTTCACTGTGCTGAGTGTATCTTTTGCAGTGCAGAAGCTTCTCAATTTGATGTAATTCCATTTGTCAATTTTGGCTTTGATTGCCTGTACCTCTGGGGTTTCATCATGAAAGGGTGTTGTATTTTTATCAAATGCTTTCTCTATATCTATTGAGATAAACATATGGTTTTTGTTTTTCAATTTGTTAATGTGATGTATCATATTGATTGATTTGTGAATGTTGACTCATCCCTGCATACCAGGAATAAATCCCACTTGGTCCAGGTGAATGATCTTTCTGATGTGTTGTTGAATTTGGTTGGTTAGTAACTTCTAATGATTCTTTTATTTCTGTGGTGTCTGTTACATTTCCCTTTTCATCTATAATTTTATTTATTTGAGTCTTTTCCCTCTTTTTTTTGTTAGTTGGGCCAGTTGTGTGTCAATCTTGTTTATTTTTTCAATAAAACTGCTCTTTGTTTCTCTGTTTTTTTTTTTTTTTTTGGTTTCAATTTTGTTCATTTCTTCTCTAATTTTAATTGTTTCTTTTCTTCTACTAGTCTTGAGTTTGATTTGCTGTTGTTTTTCTAGATCCTTGAGATGCATTGGTTGCTCATTTATTTGGTGCATTTCCAATTTCTTGATGCAAGCATCACTTGCTATAAACTTCCCTCTTAACACTGCTTTTGCTGTAGCCCAGAAGTTTGAATATGTAGTACTGTCATCTTCATTTGTTTCCAGGAATTTTTGATTTTGCCAGTGACCCACTGTTCACTCAGGATCATGTTGTTCAGTTTCCATGTATTTGCACATGTTCTAGAGATTCTTGAGTTGTTGACTTCCAGCTCTTCATTCCATTGTGGTCCAAGAGGATGCATGGTATGATTTTGATTTTTTTTTAATTTGCTGAGGCTTGCTTTATGGCCTAGCTGTGGTCAATCCTAGAGAAGGTTCCATGCACTGCTGAGAAGAATGTGTATTCTGTGGCTGTAGGATTGAAAGTTACATAGATATCCATTAGATTCATTTGGTCTACAGTGTTGATTAACTCTTTTGTTTCCTTTCTGATTTTCTGTCTGGTTGATCTGTCCATTGCTGAAAGTGGGGTATTGAAGTACCCCATTAGTATTGTATTGGAGTCTATGTCTCCCTTTGGATCCCTTAACATTTCTTTTAAATAACCAGGTGCCCTGTAATTAGATGCATATATGTATGTAATAGTTACATCTTCCTGTTGAATTGATCCCTTAATCATTATATAGTGCCCTTCTTTATCTCTTTTAACAGTTTTTATGTTAAAGTCTATTTTGTCTGGTATTAGGATGGCTATACCAGCTCTTTTTTGTTTTCTGTTGGTATGGCATATCTTTTTCCTTCCTTTCGCTTTCAGTCTGCATGCATCTTTGTTGGTGAAATATATTTCTTATAGGCAGCAAATAGGTGGGTTTTGTTTTTTAATCTATTCAGTCAGTCTGTGTCTTTTAACTGGAGAGTTGAGGCCATTTGCCTTCAAGGTGACTATTGATAAGTAATGACTTTGTCCTGCCATTTTACCATAAATATTCCTATTTTTTACTTTGGGTTTCCTTTTCTTTTCTTCATGTTTTACTCTAAAGAGTTTGACTACAATGTATTGTGGTGAAGATCTTTTCTGGTCATGTCTATTTAGAGTTCTATGTGCTTCCTTTACTTGAATGTCCCTTTCTTTCTCCAAATTAGGGAAGTTTTTTGTAATTATTTCACTATAAAAGCATTGTGATCTATTTTCTCTTTCCACGCCTTCAGGAGTTCCCTAAGAACTATATGTTTTGTCATTTGATAGTATCCCATAAATCTCTAACACTAATTTTTATTTTTCTAATTTCTTCTTTGTTTTTTGGTATAGCTGTAAAATTTCCAGAGATTTGTCTTCTAACTCATATATTATTATTCTGCCTCACCATGTCTATTGTTAAGGTTTTCCACCACATTTTGTATTTTTTCTGTTGAATTATTCATTTCTAATATTTCATTTTGATTTCTCTTTAAAATCTAAATTTCATGGGAAAAATTTTTATTCATGTCATGTTTGGATTTCTTTAGTACGTGGATTTGCTTTTTATTACTTCTAAGTAATTCTAAGATCAATTTTGACTTCTATTTCTGTCATTTATTCAATCTCTTCATGTTTGCTTTCTGTTATTGAAGTGTTGTGTTCTTTTGTCAGCATCATGTTGTTTTCCTTATTCTTGTTTCTTAAATAGTTGTGTTTATTATTAGGAGATTCTTGTTGATTTTTTTTCCCTCTGTGATGGATTTTATCTTTGGCCTATGCCTCTGGTCATAGTGGAGTGTCTATTCTTTCAGTGAATATCCAGAAACACGTCCTGGGTATAGTCATGGAACTCTTATCAGTGATCCAGGGTGAGGTGAATGTCCAAGGTGACACCTAAGTTGGCGTGGTAATTTTTCTTTTTTATCACAGGGGAGGTTTGTTCAGTTTTGTTGGCATAGTCTCACATTCATTTCCTCTGCTTCAAAAAGACCAATGCCTGGGTGCTAGCCCCAGTGGGTACAATATTCATTGACTCTGTCACAAGTACCACACAAAGAATCTATGCATTCCTTGGTCTGAGCATGGATTCTGCAGCATAGTCTCTCACCAGGGACTCAAGGAGCCCTGAGCATGTGGAGCTTCCCACAGTGACTGCCCAAAAATCCAGCCACACTCTGCCCTCTCCATGCAGCCACAGTGTTTTCATAGTCCAAGCATACAAGGTTCCTGCATAGTCATGAGCACCCAGCCCCTGTTAATTCTCCCAGCCAGACTCAGGTGTCCCCTCTCAGGTGGTTGCTAAGTGCATGGACACAGCTGGTACAGCTGTTACATATGTCAAAATGGCACTCACCCTCTCATGGCTGGTAATGGGATGCTGGTGCTGGGTTGTTGGGGAGAGAGAAACATGCCCCCTCCTTTTTTCCCTCTTGGTTGGCATGTACACTCCCCCACAGGGCTCTAAGCTGGGCTCAGCCAGCTTCTTCCCACAGTTTTATAACCATTGGCTTGGAATCCTGCATTCTGGTCTCATCTCACTCTCCAAAGCTAGTGCTGAGTGTCCTGGCTGCTGAGGTCCTGAGTTGTGCATGTCCACACCCTCCACATAGGTCCACAATGTTCCTCTAATTTGCATGGAGTTTTCTCTGCAGTCTTCTCCCTAGCTCTTCCCTGAGCTTTCCCTCTCTCCACTTTTTTTTTTTTAACTATCTTCCCCTAGACTAGAGCAGAAAGCTCCTTCCCTATTCTGCCATCTTGGGAACCCTATGGTTTTATTTATTTATTTGAGAGGTAAATTTACAGAGAAAGAGAGAGACAAAGAGAACAGTCTTCTATCCACTGGTTCAATCCCCAACCCAAATCAAGAGTTTTAAAAAAGAAAGAATCCGGGCCAGTGCTGTGCATAGCAGGTAAAGCTGCCACCTGTAGTGCCAGCATCCTATGGGCACTGGTTTGAGTCCCAGCTGCTCTACTTCTGATCCAGCTCTCTGCTATGGCCTGGGAAAACAGTAGAACATGGCCAAAAAAGTCCTTGGGCTCCTGTACCTGTGTGGGAGACCTGGAAAAAGCTCTGGCTTTGGATTGGTCCAGCTCCGGCCATTGCAGCCAACTGGGGAGTGAACCAGTGGATGGAAGACCTCTCTCTCTCTCTCTCTGCCTCTCCTTCTCTCTCTGTGTAACTCTGCTTTTCAAATAAATAAATAAACCTTTAAAAATAATAAAAGAAGAAATAACCCACCATTCTCTCTCATTAAGAAATGAAGAAAAAAAATGCAGAACCCAGAAATGGAAATGTGCATCTAGGGAGAGTAGTGACAGGTGGTTAGCATTGTACTAGGTGCTGTGGTTACAGAGATATGAGTAAGGCATTCTGTCTTTGAAGAACCTTGTCTAGTGGAATATTCAAGGATGTCAGTTGGTTTGAATATAATATATTTAGTGTTGTTGACATTGGAAGAATAGAGGAAAGAGTAATTCTACATAGAGTATTTGAAGCCTGAGACTTGGAGAATGTGTTTCCAGAAAATAGGAGGAAAATGGCAGTACCATTCTAGGAATGAAAAAAGCTTAGTGACTTGAGTTTGCAGTGTGGAATGGTTAAATGTTGGGATATATGGGAGTAGTAGGATATGAGCCTGCAGTCATAAGCACCTCATGCAGGGATCTGTGTACTAGGCAAGGGATCTGATCTTAATTCTATTGATGCTGGAAGGTTTTAATTTTGGAAGTAGTTAATTTCTGAATTCAAAACAATGTTTTCTAGGGTCTGGGGTAGGAGAAGAGGGAGCTGTTGTTCTGTTGATATAAAGTTCTGGTTACGCAAGGTGAATAAATTCTAGAGATCTGATTTACAATGTGATTTATGTAGTTAACAATGCAGTATTGTGCACTTAAAAACTTGTTAAGAGAAGAATTCATGTTAAGTGTTCTTACTGTGCAACAAAACAGTGTACTCCAAGGGACACAAAGAAACCATTGGAGGTGATGGATATTTCACTACCTCATGGTAATGCTATCATTGGTATATGTATGTCCAAACTCATCAAATTGTACAGTACAGATGTGAGGGGATGTTTTTGGTATATCAGCTGTACCCAAATAAAGCTGTAAAAATACACTCTGGCAATAGCTTGGAAAGAGTAATGAAATTTGTACAAAATCTTGAAGTAGTCAATTGCTTGAGGCTGTTTAGGGGCATTTTTTTCTAGATACAGGACACAGTCTTTTCACAACATACAAGTAAGGTATGGTTGAAAGACTAAAAGACTTGTGTCATGATTCCCTACCACTCTGTCAGATCCTTGTGCTTTTCTGCAAAAACAATTTCATTCCCTATCTCAAAAGAAACTGCACTTGGCAATACAATTTTCTTTTTTACTTTGTATTAGATATGCTTCTTTGATTTATATATAACTGCTTCATTTTGCCTTATTTAGTAGCATCTTATGAAGCTTCACAAGCAGTAAGTATACTCAAAATATGTGTTATATCAATCATATTTGTTTTCTCTGGTCAGCTATTTTCATGTAACTCTCATTTGTGCTATCACCACAGTCAATTGTTGGCGCATTGTTGGGTAAGTTCATACAATTTTTTTAAAAGATTTATTTATTTATTCCAAAGTCAGAATTACACAGAGAGAAGAGAGAGAGAGAGAGAGAGAGAGAGAGAGAGAGAGAGAGAGAGGTCTTCCATCCAATGGTTCACCCTCCAATTGGCTGCAATGGCTGGAACTGCACTGATCCGAAGCCAGGAGCCAGGAGCTTCTTCTGGGTCTCCCATGTGGGTGCAGGGGCCCAAGGACTCGGTCCATCTTGTACTCTTTTCCCAGGCTATAGCAGAGAGTTGGATCAGAAGTGGAGCAGCCAGGACTCGAATTGGCGCCCATATGGGATGCCAGCGCTTCAGGCCAGGGTGTTAATCTGCTGCACCTCAGTGCCAGCCCTAGTTCATACAATTTTGAAAAAAAATTGTTTATTTAACGTGTGGTAGGGAGTAGGGGAGAGCTGCTATCCACTGGTTTACTTCCCAACAGCTGTGGATGGCCACACTGTAGCCAAGATCCAGGAACTCAATCAGGTCTTCCACGTGGGTAGAGGGAAACCAGATCTTGTGCCATCCCCATTGCCTCCTAGGATATACATTAGTAGTTAGCTGGAGTCAGGAGGGAGCTGGTATCAAGTCCAGGTACTTTGATATGGCATGTGGCATTTTAATTGATGTCTTAAGCAGCTAGGCTAACACCAACCTCAGTCATGGCTTTTTAATCTCGTGCCACTGGTGACGTGAGGTTGTCACTGATGGCGTCAATCTCCATTGCTGGTTAGGCCTATGTAATCATTTACTTTCCCAAGGTAAAGATAAAGTAGCATTTTCGCTGAGCTACAGTCAAGTTGATAACTATGAACATAATTATAAGCACTCAGTTGTGTTGTAAAAATAAAGCTTAAAAAAAACAACAAAAATAAAGCTTGATATTATATACTTTCATCAATTTAAAATTCATTGGAAAAACCCCCACTTGTTTGTGCAATCATATTCTAAGTTCAGATTTAATTTATATTGAATTCATGTAATAGTTTGGGTTAAGTGTAAAACTTTCAAAAGTAAATTGAAAGTAGAAAAAGTACATTTAATTATTGGAAAATGTCTTGTTACCCAAATGAGTAGTTTCTACTTCATTTAGAAATAGCTTTTGAGTGGTATTTGGAAGCCATTTTATTGATGTGCATATAATTTAACATAATTTGAGCATAGTTTTCTTATCTCTGATAAAAGGTTTGTTTTGCCTGGGAAAGAGCTACGCTTGCCTACCTTTTTCCTCACACATCTTACACACAGATTTTGCATAGTAGAAATAGAAATAGCCTGAAGTTGTGTGGTAGACTATTAACCTGGTTCACAAATGTGGTATATGGTATCTTCCTTTGCCATCTGTCTCTATTGTCCTACTGCAAATGACATCAGAAAGGTGCAGAGAGTACACAGTTTCGTGTAAAAGTGTTATAGCTGCCCCCTCTCTCCTGTCATGTGTTAAGATTCAGGAAGTGGTGACAGAAAGTGTTATTTTGGCCTTTCTTTCTTTCTTTTTTTTCTGTCTCTGAACATCTGCAACTCCCTTTGGATTGTGCTGTACACTAAAAATAAAACAACTATAGCCTGTGATTCACCTTGTTTTCACTGAGTCAGGACTGTAGATTCTATGGAAGTTTCAGTGACATAGGAGAGTTATAAAAAAGGAAATAAAATTGCTGAATATAGAATGAATTTGGAAGATGATCACAGTATACCTAATATTTGGAACTCCTACTTCTTCCAAATTTTACTTGAAGAATGATTTTAATGTTGTATTGTTGTAGACCTTGTGATTACCTGGAATTCTTAGGGACTCTTTATTTAGATCTGTTTGCCATAGATTTTTGCATGAGAAATGATATATATTAGAGTTTATGTCTAAAAGAAATAAGTAGATCAAATCTCCCTAAAATCATCCTCACTCAAGGCGATGCTTTTTTTTTTTTTTAAAGATTTTATTTATTTATTTATTTGACAGGTAGAATTACCGACAGTGAGAGAGACAGACAGTGAGAAAGGTCTTCCTTCCATTGGTTCACTCTCCAAATAGCTCTACGGCTGGAGCTGTGCCAATCCGAAGCCAGGAGCCAGGTACTTCTTCCTGGTCTCCCAGGCGGGTGCAGGGGACCAAGGACTTGGGCCATCTTCTACTGCTTTCCCAGGCCACGGTAGAGAGCTGGACTGGAAGAGGAGCAACTGGGACTAGAACTGGTGCCCATACGGGATGCTGGTGCCGCGGGCGGAGGATTAACCCAGTGCGCCACGGTGCTGGCCCTCAAGGCAATACTTTTAATAAATTCTTTGCACAATTCAATCATCATTGTGGAAAGAAGGAATTAAAATCCTAGTTAAGGAGGCAATTAGTCAGTGTAGGCTTATGAATAGACAGACAACTGCAATAGAACTCTCCTGGAAGAAAACTGTCTGTTATAACTCTAAATTCATTTTAAGAATTAATTGCTGTTGGCTTTGCAGGTTTTTGGTCTTATGAAGGATTCACACTAAAATACGAACATGCTCTCAAGGCATAGTGCATTAGAAAATTCAGAAATTGGATTTGTAACTAACTTGAAGACTGTGTTCAAATAGTGCCCATGGTATATTTCTAGTAATGTGTCTTTCAAATTTGTATTCATCATTTAAAAATTATTTTACTAAGATGACATACTCATTAAATTGGAAAATGATGCAGCTTGGAGAGATAGCTAATATGTTGCATGATAGAATTAATATCTAAGTGATCCTGATTAGCTGGAATGGAGATGGAAGGTCAAATTAAGAAAAAGTTTCTGGGGCTGGTGCTGTGGTATAGCAAGTAAGTCACCCCCTGCAGTGTGGGGAGCAACTGAGACTAGACTAAATTACTGGAATTAGGACTAATTCTATGCATCTGATCTCCCACAATATGGCGCTGAGAGAGAGACCAAACAACATCTACACAGCTGCCTCGCCAATTCGACTGATAAACTGCAGGAGCTGATCCTGCTCCTGATTGGAGGAGAGCAGCGTGCTCAGCGTGTGGGCAGAAGAGCATGGATTGGTGGAAGAGGACTATAAAGGAGGAGAGAAACAACATGCACCAGGAACACCTGAGGAACATCTGAGCAGCCCCCGAGAGAGCTGGCAGGCGGTATGCTGCTCCTCCATGGAAGCGGGGAAAGCGGCGGGGGGGGGGGGGGGGGGGGGCGGGGGTGCCGCCCCTCCGTGGAGGCGGGGTGGGGGGGCGGCAGCTAACCCGGGACAGCGTCGTTCCTCCACGAGTGAGGGACTGGCAGCAAACCCGGGGAGGGCCGGGCAAAGAGAACAGCGCAGGGTCCAGTGTCGTTCCTCCACGAATGGGGGAGCGACACTGCAGTGCTGGCATCCCATATGGGCATTGGTTTGCGACCCAGGTGCTCCACTTCAATCCAGCTCCCTGCTAATGCACCTTAGTAAGCAGCAGAACATGACCTGAGTGCTTGGGCCCCTGCACCCACGTGGGAGTCCCAGAAGAAGCCCCTGGCTCCTGGCTTCAGCCTGGCTCAGCCCTGGCTATTTGTGGCCATCTATGGTGTGAGCCAGCAGGTGGAAGATCTCTCTCTTTCTCTGCCTTTCTGAAACTCTGCCTTTCAAATAAGTAAAATTAATCTTTAAGGAAAATAAAGAGAAAATGAAGTTTCCTAACATGAATTATAAAGTGCTATATTTTTTTAGATAGCAGAACAACCACAATTGTGAAAGCTATCTATCATGTGAAAACATTGTAGAAATATTGTTGCCTGGAAATTAAACAAAACAAAACAAACAAACAAACAAACAAAAAAAAACCTGGAGCAGGTCCTGTGGCATAGTGAGTAAAGCTGCCTCCTTCAGTGCCAGCTTCCCATATGGATGCCAGTTCAACTCCAGGCTGCTCCACTTCTGATCCAGCTCTCTGCTATGGCCTGGGAGAGCAGTAGAAGATGGCCCAAGTCCTTGGACCCCGTACCCATGTCGGAGACCCAGAAGAGGCTCCTGGCTCCTGGCTTTGGATTGGACCAGCTCTGTCCATTGCAGCCATTTGGGGAATGGATCAGAGTATACAAGATCTTTCTCTCTCTGCCTCTCTGAAACTCTGCCTTTCAAATAAATAAATCTTAAAATGAAAGCAAAAAAACAAACCACAAAAACCTGATCTCCTCAAACCTGAAATGTAATACAATCACTGCTCCTATCATAGAATAAATGATATTTTCTTTTCTCCATAAAATATTTATGATGGATTGTGTTTAATTTTAATCATATTTTTAAGATTTATTTATTTATTCAAAAGGCAGAGTTACACACACACACACACACACACACACACACACACACAGAGAGAGAGAGAGAGGTCTTCCATCCATTGGTTCACTCTCCAATTGGCTGAAATAGTTGGAGCTGCACCGATCCGAAGCCAGGAGCTAGGCGCTTTTTCTAGGTCTCCCACATGGTTGCTGGGGCCCAAGGAGTTGGGCCATCTTCCACTGCTTTCTCAGGCTATAGCAGAGAGTTGGCTTGGAAGTGGAGCAGCTGGGTCTTGAACCAGCGTCCATATGGGATGCCTGCACTTCAGGCCAGGGCATTAACCTGCTGCACCACAGTGCCAGCCCCAATTTTATCATATTTTGAAAGTGACTGAACAATTGGAGCATATTCAGAGAAGCCTGAGTGGAAGCCACTCATAGTTGCGAGAATGAAATATGTATAAAATGGAAGAGAAAAACTTGTATGGACTGGATTCTTGTAATAGCTGAAAGTTAATCAGGTAGAAGAATTCGGTTTATTCTGAGAAATCACAGAGACAGGCTTAGAAGCATGTGTGTATTAGAGAGAGAGCAGAGATGCTTTGGTTAAAGAGTTATCTGAAAATCATTGTGTTTCTTTAGGAGGAATTCCACCATTTTTATAAGTTCAAGTATTCATTCAGAGATTTGCCAACTGCTTGTCAGAGATATTGTGGTATGTATTCTATGTCTAATGCTTTGTGCTGTTATTAATTTAATTTATACCTTACAGGAGGTCAAGATACAGTGAATAGTGAGACACAAAATAGGGGCTTAGAGTCAGGGAGAAATAGTGCAAGGAGGAGAAATAATCCTTTTTGGGTGTGTGTGGTGGTGTGAGGAGAAATATTATTGATAAGGCAGTAACGGGTTAAACTTTTGCCTATTCAGTTGTTAAGAGTCAGCTTATATGGCTGGTAGGGGTAACAGGAAGAGTTGGGGGCAATGCAGGGTGTCGTATCTTCCAATCTTTTACCCACAACAAAATGCCATATAGGAATTCTTTAAGCTAGGGACTAGAGATATTAAGAGGATTAAAATATATTTCCTTTCCATTGGAGCTCACATTCTAGTAGAGAAAATAGACATATAGACAATTCACAATACAACTTGTAAGAGCTTTTGCAGTAGATGGTAGGTCTATAGTGGATGGAGCCAGTATTATCTGGGGACCTGAAAAGATAGTTTATTTAGTAAAGCAAAACAAGAAAGATCTTCAAGGAGTGAAAGGTACACAGTATTTTTGCACAGTTAATTTTTGTGTCATATCAAAAGCTGGATTATTATTTGAGAAGGAAAAGTGATTCAACTGTACTGCACATTTTGTACAAAAAATAAAATGTTTCCTCTTCTTCTCTTTGAAAATGTGAATTTTGTTTGTTTTTAAGATTTAGAATAAGAAGGAGAGAGAAGATATTATTTAATAATTTAACTGCAAAACCAGATATTTCTTTCCCAGAATTTTCCACATACTAGAGTCTTAAATATTTCTAAAAATTCTCATTCACAACTTTGTTGCAACAAAATGAGCAAAGTAAACTCAAAGTAACAGAGAGGTCTTCCACCATGGTTGATAATGTCTACAGCCTAGAAATGAGAGATTCTATTTGATATAATGCAAAGTTTGAATATGTTTCAATATTTTTCTTCCAATTTCTTTCAATTTAGTGGTTGTATCTATTTATGGGGGAAAATTTCTTTATTCAAATATATTATTATTTTATTATTTGTGGTTTTTTATTTGCTCTCATATATACTGCATCATTTCTTCTATTATAGTAAAAGAATAACTGGTGGCAGCCGGCCATTCTGATTTTAGTGTAATTTAATTTATTGTTTACCATGTACTATATAATAACAAAAATGGGTTAGGATTTTTTGCTCATTTTTATTATACAATTTTATTTAATGCACAAGAAGATGAGAATGCCTTAAGGACTAATTCTGAGGTCAGAATGCTACTTAAGGTGATTGTAATTCTATGAGGCTGATGTATGGACTGCTTCCCATGTTGGAACATTCACTCCTTTTTAATTTTACCTATTATTATTACCGAACACTCGGTCCTATTTATATGGTCACTTTAAAACTTGATCTTATCTATATGATCACTTCAACACTTACTCCTATCCATATAATCTTTATAATATTTAAAGTGCTATTTTTACTACCCAGCTTAAGGGGACTTGGGGTCCCATGGCAAGCTTTTAAACTGTACCATTAGAAGTAAGTCCATAGGAATGTATGCATAACTATACTGCTTTATAGTTACAAACTTCATACATTTCACAGTTATAACTTTAGGATCGTGGTGAGTCTTCTTACCATGCCCGCCCTCCCACCCATACTCCCACCCCCTACCTCTTCCCTCTCTTATTCTCTTATTTTTCATTAAGATCTATTTTCAGTTAACTTTATACACATATGGTTAACTATTAAGTAAAGAGCTAAACAATTAGTATGAAAGAAAAAAAGATAAGCAAAATAAGAAAAGAAGAAAAAAATTATTCCTCAACAGTCAAGACAAGAGCTGTTCAAAGTCATTGCTTCTCAAAGTGTCAATTTCACTTCTACAGTTTGCCTTTTAGGTGCTTTATTAGTTATCACAGTTCAGGGAGAACATGTAGAATTTGTCCTTTTGGGAAACTTATTTCACTAAGTATGATGTTTTCCAGTTTCCTCCATTTTGTTGCAAATGACTGAATTTCATTTTTTTTTAACTGCTGTGCAGTATTCCATGGTGCATATATCCCATAATTTCTTTATCCAGTCTTCAGTTGTTGGGCATTTGTGCTGATTCCATGTCTTTACTATTGTGAATTGAGCTGCAATAAACATGGAGGTACAGATAGCTCTTCATATCCTTATTTCATTTCCCTTGGGTGGATTCCCTGGAATGGGATGGCTGTGTCATCTGGTAGGTCTATATTCAGCCTTCTTTTTTTTTTTTTTTTAAAGATTTATTTATTGGGGCTGGCACTGCGGTGCAGCAGGTTAAAGCCACAGTCTGCAGTGCTGGCATCCCATATGGGTGCCGGTTTCAGTCCTGGCTGCTCCTCTTCTGATCCAGCTCTCTGATATGGCCTGGGAAAGCAGTGGAAGATGGCCCAAGTCCTTGGGCCCCTGCATCCATGTGGGAGACCCAGAAGAAACTTCTGGTTCCTGGCTTCAGATCAGCTCAGTTCTGGCCATTGCAGTCATTTGGGGAGTGAACCAGTGGATGGAAGACCTCTCTCTCTGGCTCTACTTATCTCTGTAACTCTGTCTTTCAAATAAATAAAATATTTCTTTAAAAAAGATTTATTTATTTATTTGAAAGTCAGAGTTACACAGAGAAGAGAGAGAGAGAGAGAGAGAGTGAGAGAGAGAGAGATCTTCCTTTCGATGGTTCACTCCCTAATGTCTGCAGTGGCTGGAGCTGCACCGATCCAAAGCCAGGAGCCAGGAGCTTCCTCTGGGTCTTCCCACATGGGTGCAAGGGTCCAAGGACTTGGGCCATCCTCTACTGCTTTCCTAGGCCATAGCAGAGAGCTGGATCAGAAGTTGAGCAGCTGGGACTCAAACCAGTGCCCATATGGGATGCCAGCACTGCAGGCGGCAGTTTTACCTGCTACGCCACAGTGCTGGCCTCATATATTCAGCCTTCTAAGGTATCTCCATACTGTCTACCATAGTGGCTTTTCCAGCTTACATTCCCACCAATAGTGGATTAGAGTACCTTTTCCCCACATCCTCAATAGCATTCATTTGTTGATTTCCATATGAAGGCCATTCTAATGTGTGTGAGGTGAAACCTCATTGTGGTTTTGATTTGCATTTCTCTGATGGCTAGTGATTCTGAGAATTTTTTTCATGTGTCTGTTGGCCATTTGGATTTCCTCTTTTGAAAAATGCCTCTTTAAGTCTTTTGCCCATTACTTAACTGGCTTGTTTGTTTTGTTGTTGTTGAGTTTCTTGATCTCTTCATATATTCTGGTTATTAATCCTCTATCAGTTGTATAGTTTGCAAATATTTTTTTCCATTAGGTCAGTTGTCTTTTCACTTTGCTGAGTGTTTCTTTTGCAGAGCAGAAACTTCTCAATTTGATGTAATCCCATTGGTCAATTTTGGCTTTGATTGCCTGTGCCTCTGGGGTCTTTTCTAAGAACTATTTGCCTATGCCAGTGCCTTGCAGTTATTCCCCAATGTTCTCTAATAATTTGATGATATTGGGTTGTAGATATAGGTCTTTAATCCATTTTGAGTGGATTTTTGTGTGAGGTGTGAGGTAGGGGTCTTGCTTCTTACTTCTGCATGTGGAGATCCAGTTTTCCCAGCATCATTTGTTGAAGAGACTGTCCTTGCTCCATGGATTGAATTCAGCTCCTTTGTCAAAAATAAATCAGTTGCAGATGCATTGATTGATTTGTGGCATTTCTGTTCTGTTCCATTGGTCTATCCATCTGTTTTTGTACCAGTACCAGACTATTTTGATTATAACTGCCCTGAAGTATTTCTTGAAATCTTGTATTGCGATGCCTTCAGCTTTGTTTTTGTTCTATAAGATTACTTTAGCTATTTGGTGTTTCCTTTATTTCCATATGAATTTCAGCATCTTTTTTTATATCTGAGAAGAATGTCCTTGGTATTTTGATTGATATTGTATTGTATTTGTAAGCTGCTTTAGGTAGTATGGACATTTTGATGATATTGATTCTTCCAATCCATGAACATGGAGGATTTTTCCATTTTTTTGGTATCTTCTTCTATTTATTTCTTTAATGTGTTGTAATTCTCATGGGAGAGATCTTTGACATCCTTGGTTAAATTTATTCCAAGGTATTTGATTTTTTTGGATAGCTATTGTGAATGGGATTGATCTTAGTAGCTCTTTCTCAGCCATAGAACATGCTGCTTTTAAATTGGCAATAAGAGGGGCCGGCACTGTGGGTTAACACCCTGGCCTGAAGTGGTGGCATTCCATAAGGGCGCCAGTTCGAGACCCGGCTGCTTCTCTTCTGATTCAGCTCTCTGCTATAGCCTGGAAAAGCAGTAGAAGATGGCCCAAGTCCTTGGGCCCCTGCACCCATGTGGGAGACCCAGAAGAAGCTCCTGGCTCCTGGCTTCAGATCAGCTCAGCTCTGGCTGTTGCGGCCAAGGGGGGAGTGAACCAGTAGATGGAAGACTGCTCTCTCTCTACGTCTCCTCTCTCTGTGTAACTCTGCCATTCAAATACATAAATAAATCTTAAAAAAAAATTGGCAATAAGAAATCCATGATGATGCCATATTGATTTATTGTTGACAAAAAGAAAGTGTGTTATTGTGTCAATATAGGGAAATTTAGTAAGAGTGAGCTTATCTTAATAGCAGTTCACCCAAAAGACTTGGAGATTTTATTTGTCTGCAATCTCATATGGGCTCATAATGTGATATGGCTATAAAAAAAGTCTATGCTATTTTGAAGATAATAGATGCAATATATAGATGAATAGTTTCCCGAACAACATCAGATCATATCTGACATATATGAAGTACAATGATTTAAGGGGAATATTGACAGAACAAGCTGGATCATTTCTCAACTTATATATGACATAGAATAGAGAGGACTGAGTTTTTCTAGCTAGCAAAAGAGAATTCATGAGGAAGCTAATCAAGTGCTTTAATGGTACTTAATGTCTTGTAGAAGAATGATTAGACTAACAGAGTTGTAGTTTCAGAAAATTAACTGGAGAGAGATGGTTTGGCTCAGCCCCAAGTGTATCTGGTAATTGCAAAGGACTACCTTTTGATATAGTAAATGTCCCTGTGTATGATGGAGATGACGAACTAACATTTCACCACTCCCAGTATTTGTGTCATTTGGCATGTAACTTTTAGCACCTTCCACTGTGGACAGGTTGATCTTTCTGACCCTTTAACTCTTGACTGAACCATGTGAATTGCTTTGACCAATGGGATGTTACAAGAAGTGACACAAGCAGAGATGTGAAGCAGGCTTGCATATTGGGGTTTCTTTTCTCTCCTACTTTTGCCAGCACCATGAGAACATTTTTACGCAAGAGTATTGGCAGGAGGAGCCCCGGCCGGCCGGGGCCGGCGCGCCGCCCCAGCCCCTCCCTCGTCCTCAGGCCGCGAGGGCAGCGCAAGCAATCGAGCGAGCGAGGGGGAGGGCGAGCGAGCAGCGCCGGGAGGAGGCGGCCGGACAGAGCGAGCGTCCGCGCGTGTGGCGTGAGGGGAAGCCGCCCGCCCGCCCCCCGCGCCTTCCCTTCTCTCCCCCTGGCCGCTCCCCGCCACGACCGCGGAGCAGCACCATGTCGGCGCCGGCAGCCAAAGTCAATAAAAAGGAGCTCAACTCCAACCACGACGGGGCCGACGAGACCTCAGAAAAAGAACAAGGAGCAATTGAACATATTGATGAAGTACAAAATGAAACAGACAGACTTAATGAACAAGCCAGTGAGGAGATTTTGAAAGTAGAACAAAAATATAACAAACTCCGCCAACCATTTTTTCAGAAGAGGTCAGAACTGATCGCCAAAATCCCAAATTTTTGGGTAACAACATTTATCAACCATCCACAAGTGTCTGCACTGCTTGGGGAGGAGGATGAAGAGGCGCTGCATTATCTGACCAGAGTGGAAGTGACAGAATTTGAAGATATTTAATCAGGTTACGGAATAGATTTTTATTTTGATGAAAATCCATACTTTGAAAATAAAGTTCTCTCCAAAGAATTTCATCTGAATGAGAGTGGTGATCCATCTTCAAAGTCCACCGAAATCAAATGGAAATCTGGAAAGGATTTGAGGAAACGTTCAAGTCAAACGCAGAACAAAGCCAGCAGGAAGAGACAGCACGAGGAGCCAGAGAACTTCACCTGGTTTACTGACCATTCTGACGCAGGTGCGGATGAGTTAGGAGAGGTCATCAAGGATGATATTTGGCCGAATCCATTACGGTACTACTTGGTTCCTGATATGGATGATGATGAAGGGGAAGGAGAAGAAGATGATGATGAAGAAGAAGAAGAAGGGTTGGAAGACATTGATGAGGAAGGCGACGAGGATGAAGGGGAGGAAGGGGAGGAGGATGAAGGAGAAGATGACTAATAGAAAACACTGATGGATTCCAACTTTTTTTTTTTTTTTTTTTTTTCTCCAGTCCCTGGGAGCAAATTGCTGTCTTCTTTTTATTTTTTTCCCTCTTGTGCTCAGTCTCCCTGTTTTTGAGGTCTCTTTTCTCTACACCATGGTTCTCACCTTATTGTGGGGAAAATACCTGAAGCAGAATACAATGGGAAAAGAATCTCTACCCCTTTCTTTTCCAAATTCATTTTATCCCTCTTGTCTCAACAAAAACTGTATGGAATCAACACCACCGTGCTCTGCGGGGGGGGGGGGGGGGGGGGAAGGGAAGAAACCCTCCTGCTCCTGCTGGCTCTGCTGGAAGCTGGAGGATGCCAGGCCCCTGTGTACTAGTGCATAGAATTCTAGCTTTTCTCCTCCTTTCTCTGTATATTGGGCTCAGAGATTACACTGTCTCTGTGTGACTACGGACAGTTAGCATTTACCAACATGTATCTGTCTACTTTCTCTTGTTTAAAAAAAGAAAAAAAAACCTTAAAAAAATGGGGTTATAGAAGGTCAGCAAAAGGTGGGTTTGAGATCTTTGGGTGGGTTAAGTGGGCATTTTGACAACATGGCTTCTCCTTTGGCATGTTTAATTGTGATGTTTAACGGACATCCTTGCAGTTGAAGATGACACTTTTAAATAAAATTCTCTCCTAATGATGAAAAAAAAAAGAGTATTGGCAGATGAGATGTATATCAATCAGTTTGAGTCATACTCAAAAATCAGCTGAGGACCAACTAACCTCTAGACATATGAGTTGAGTATAACTAAGCCTAGAATATCCAGAAATGCCCAATCTAAATTGCTGATTCATTTATTTATTATGAGCTAAAGAAATGCTTATATTTTAAGTCACTGTGTTTTGAAGTGCTTTGTTACACAGTATTAATGTATCAAGAGATAACATTTTCTATAGGATGGTCATGTTTAAGAAGGAGGTAGATGGCTATCAGTCAAAATTGTTATAAAAAAGAAACTTTATTTATTTAAGTAGACACAGAAAAGATAAGTCCCAAAGATGAATCCCTTTCCAGGAAACACCATTGTGATATTAATATAATAGTTCACATTTAATGAGCTGTTACTATATGCCAGACATTAAGTGCATTATATTTATTAGTATTTACTCTTATGAAATAAGTACTCTCATTATTTCCATGATACTGTTAAGGAAACAAGCACAGATCACACAACCAGTAAGTGGTGTATCTAGAATTGAACATAGGTATTTAGCTACAGAAATAATACCCTTATCAGTGTACCATGTTCACATTGATCCATGATCTCTAACTAGTATTCCTAAAGCACACTGGAAAGTTGGCATTTATATCTCCATGTTTATTAAGTTGGGAAAATTAATGATTATTTTTGTAAATGCAGTTTTTTTGGATATAGGAAAACCTTTAACACATGAATCATATTACATAAAATTCAAAAGAAACCCATTAGATGTGAAAATTGATAAATTTTTTAAAGATTTATTTTATTTTTTGAAAGACGGAATTACAGAGAGAGGTTGAGACAGAGAGAGGTCTTCCATCCGCTGGTTCACACCCCAGATGGCTGCAATGGCTGGAGCTGAGCTGATCTGAAGCCAGGAGCCAGGGGCTTCTTCTGGGTCTCCCATGTGGGTGCAGGGGCCCAAGGACTTGGGCCATCTTTTACTGCTATTCCAGGCCATAGAAGAGAGCTGGATCAGAAGAGAAGCAGCTGGGACTAGAACTGGCACCCACATGGGATGCTGGCGCTTCAGGCCAGGGCTTTCACCTGATTGATAAATTTAATGCTTTGGTTGTGGTGATATTTTGGGGGGGGGGCATGACTTAATAACTCATGTTTTATTGGATGCTGTAATTAATTATGCTACTTTTGTAATAAAATGAATATTTTGGTACATTCTCTATAGAAGATAAATATTGAATGGGACTCAATTTGAACTGTTAAGAAACATCTCTGTAGATCTAATGAATTTATTCAACATGAATATGGTGGATGAGCTCTATTTTAAAAATTATTTAAAAACTTACATTCTCTTTTCATTGCTTGCTTTTCTTCAGTCGTTCTTATTTTTAAGCTAGGGAATTTGGCACCAGCATGGTAGATTGTGAAACTTGTGACTTACCTCTTTTGGGTGTTTATTTCATTTTGTAAAAAAAAAAAACACTGTTCAAAATCTATATTTATTTGAAAGCAAGAGAGAGGAATAGAGATAGGGATGAGAGAGAGAGAGAGAGAGAGAGAGAGAGAGAGAGAAATTTGATTTTCCACCTGTTGGTTCACTACCGTGGGCCAGATTGAAGCCAGGAGCCTGGAACTCCATCCATTTCCCACATGGGTGGAAGAGACCCAAGTACTTGAGTCATCATCTGCTGCTTTCCAGGATATGCATTATCAGGAAGCTGGATCACAAGCAGAGCTGGAACTGGAGCTCAGGGACTGTAGTATGGGATATGGCATCCCAAGTGGTGACTTAACTGCTAAGTCAAATGCCTGCTTCTAAAACCCATCTTAACACAGGTGACCTCTAGCATCTCTCACTCATTTAAAAAAGGAACCTATACATTGTTTTTCTTTTTCTTTCTCTTTTTTAATATTTATTTATTTGAAAGAGTTACAGAGAGAGAAAGAAAGGCAGAGAGAGAGAGAGAGAGAGAGAGAGATCTTCCATCTGCTGGTTCACTCTGCAATTGGCCGCAGTGGCTGGAGCTGAGCTGATCCAAAGCCAGGAGCCAGGAGCTTCTTCTGGGTCTCCCACGTGGGAGGGGCCCAAAGACTTGGGCATCTTCTACTGCTTTCCAAAGCTATAGTAGAGAGCTGGATTGGAAGTGGAGCGGCCAGGACTAGAACCGGTGCCCATATGGGACTGCTTTCCCAGGCGCATTAGTAGGGAGCTGGATTGGAATTGAGGCAGCTAGGACTAGAACCAGTGTCCATATGGATGCCAGCACTGCAGGTGGAGGCTTAACCTTCTATGCCACAATGCCAGCCCTCCCCGCCCCACCCCCTCGTTGTCATTCTTAACACAGTTTTCTAAGCAGCTGCTGCCAATTGATTGAAGCTGCAGAAAAGTTCAAACCTCTTTATTATCCTGGCATTGGACTGATCTTAGAAATGCCCAGATGATTGCTTAAAATTTTAATCTAGTAAAAATTAAACATCTACTAACCACTCCCTAGAAACCAGGCACTAGGTTCAAGGTTACACCTGCATTAACTCATAATTCCCACATAATCTCTATGTGATAGATATTATCATTATTCTGATTTTATGAATGATAAAACTGAAGCTTAAAGGGGTTAAAGTAAAATTTCAAAATAATAGAGTTAGTATATTAGTGGTGCCAACATGTAGATTAGCTCTGATTTTCTTACTTCACAGCACAGGCTCTTAACCTATGTCTGATATAACTGCTTTTCACTAAAGTCTTTGGTGGTGCATCAACACTCTTTAGGTTTCCTCTAAGATGACATTAGTTATGCAGAGCTGCCTTGTTCCCTAAAAGTGGAGTGGAGAATCTGTGGGTTTTGTTTGTTTGTTTGTTTTTGTTTTGTTTGTGAAGGAAAGAGATTAACCAGAAAGCATATAATGATAATTCCTTATAATATGAGTAGAATAGCATTGGGAATGTGGAATATCTTACTGCATTTGAAATTATATAAGAAGTTGCCGGGCGCGGTGGCGCGCGCCTGTAGTCCCAGCTCCTTGGGAGGCTGAGGCCGGAGGATCGCTTGAGTCCAGGAGTTCTGGGCTGTTGTGTGCTATGCCGATTGGGTGTCCGCACTAAGTTCAGCATCAATATGGTGACCTCCTGGGAGCAGGGGACCACCAGGTTGCCTAAGGAGGGGTGAGCCGGCCCAGGTTGGAAACGGAGCAGGTCAAAACTCCTGTGCAGATCAGAAATTATATAAGAAGTTGTTATAATATGTTTAAGAGTCATTCTTTTAAATTATCTAGTTTGAAATTGATGTCTAATTGATTGTTACATGAAATGTTGTTTATCAGAAGTTAAATATTATCTTTATAAGGCTTTAGAAATGAAACCAAAACCTTAAATTGTGCCCTAAAGTACTATTATAGAACTGACAGTGTGTACTGTCCTAAATATATTAATTCATAAAAAATGATTTTAATGCTCTTCTTAGCATGTCAGTGGCACAATTAAACATTCTACAGGATAGTTAACTGAATATTTTATGCCTCCAGAAAAGTTCTTGATCTTCAGAATTGCATACTAATTTTCAAATTCCTTTTATATAATGCAGAATTCCTTTAAGGAATTAAAAATTCATTTGTCTTTCAAATGAAGGCATTATGTATTTTTACCAACTTTTTTGAATGAAAGAAATGTCCAAAATTAGTGTGTTAACTTTGAATATTTTGGCTAAGTTTGACTTCTGAAAGTTAGAATATCCATGCAAATCATCAAAATTCCCTAATGTAATGGAGCATCCTTTATATGAGTAATTATTGTTAGTTTTCTAAATATAGTACAACTGAGTAGTTGAAGAGTAAGGAAAACATTAGATGGCCTACTTTTCACTAATTAATAATCTTTTGGTCCCCTCCCTTCTCCACTCTGTGAATTTTGAGCCTGGACTTAATTTTTCTCTTGATACTAATTAGCAAAATTCTGTTAATAGGAATAAAACTGTAGGGACTTCTAACTCTGATGAAAAGCTCCACAAGATAAGATAAAATATCCTCTCTTTCTATGAATCCACATAAATGTGGGCAGAATTTTAGCATTGTCATGAAACCATCCCTGGAAATTTTATTTGTAACAAGGGAGTCATAAAATTCCTGGATTTCATGCCTTGTTGCTGTGTTTTGTAAAAGTAACCTGCAACCTTTAAAAATTCCATTACTCATTTTTAAAAATTTTACTTAAGTTATATAAATTTCATGTATTTCATATATACAGATTTAGGAACATAGTGTCACTTTCCCACCTACCCTTCCTCTTGCCCATGCTCCAAACATTCCTTCTCCTCCATCTCACATTTCCACTCTTAATTTTTACAAATATTTATTTTCAGTTTACTTAATGATTGTATATTTAACCCTACATTAAGTAAAAGAGTTCAACAAATAGTATGAAGAGGAAAAAAAAAAAAACCACTGTTCGTTAATGGAAGACACAAGCACTGTAAACAATCATTGAATCTCAAAATGTCTATTGCACTCTAGTATATGACATTCCAGGTATTCTATTAGTTACTTTGGATCATGGGGAACATATGACATCTGTATTTTTGGGACTGGCTTATTTCATTAAATATAATGATTTCCAGCTGTATCCATCTTATTGCAAAAGACAGGATTTCATTTTTTTTTGTTTTCCAGAGTTTAGTATTGCTTTCTTTTTTTTTTCCAAAGAAAACTTTTATTTAAGGAATACAAACTTAATGCATTTCATAAATACAACTTTAGGAACACAGTGATTCTTCCCTCGTTGTCCCACCCACACTCCTTTACCTCCTCCCTCTCCTATTCCTAGTCTTATATTTTTTTCTAAAATCTATTTTCAATTAACTTTATATACAGAAGATTAACTCTATACTAAGTAAAGAGTTCAACAAGTTATATATAAAAAAAACTATTCCTCAGCAGTCAAGGCAAGGGCTATTCAAAGTCATTGCATCTCAAAGTTGATTTCACTTCTTTTTTATTTGAAACATTCTTTTTTTGAGAAACATAATTAACTTTAAAGAAGAACCCAAGAATGATACATCTTTTGTGAGCACTTAGACTTAATTATCACTTATGAAACATAAGAATATCCTCCACTTAATACACTAAAACGAAGTAATTCTTTGAGATCAAGTTTTACTTTTAAGTCTCATAATACAATTCTTTGAGGACAGAGGTCCTGCATGGGAAGTTAGTGCTCAGTGACTCCTGTTGTTAATTTAACACTCTTTTGTGTAATGTCAGTGATCACCTGAGGCTCTTGACATGAGCTACCTAGGCTATGGAAGCCTTTTGGATCCACAAACTCCTTCAGTATTTTGACAAAGCTGTAAGCAGAGTAGAAGTTCTCTACTACCTTCAGAGAAAAGCACATTCTTCTTTGATGACCACTCCTTTCCATTGGGATCTCACCCACAGAAGTCCTTCATGTAAGACACTCTCTGCATCAGAGTCTTGGCTTTCAATGCATGAAATATACCCTTAAAACTAAGTCTGTAGAAATCTATTCAGAACTATACAAGTTTACAGTTACAAACTCCATGCAATTCATAATTACAACTTTAGGATTGTGGTGATTCTTCCCACTATGTCTGCCCTCCCACCCACACTCCCATCCCTCTCTTATTCCCACTCTTATTTTTAATAAGATCTATTCTCAAGTAACTTTGTACACATATGATTAACTCTATGCTAAGTAAAGAGTTCAACAAATAGTATGAAAAAAAGTAATACTGTTCCTCAACAGTCAAGACTAGGGCTGTTTATAGTCTTTGCTTCTCAAAGCGTCCATTTCTCTTCTACAGATTGCTTTTTAGGTGCTCTATTAGTTATCACAGGTCAGGGAGAACATATGGTATTTGTCTTGTTGGGACTGGCTTATATCACTAAGTATGATGTTTTTCAGTTTCATCCATTTTGTTGCAAATGACTGGAATTCATTTTTTTTTTTTTACTTTACTGCTGTGCAGTATTCCGTGTTTTACATATCCCATAATTTGTTTATCCAGTCCTCAGTTGATGGGCATATGGGTTGATTCCATGTCTTTGATATTGTGAATTGAGCTGCAATAAACATAGAGGTACAGATAACTTTCATATGCTGATTTCATTTCCCTTGAGTAGAAACCCAGGAGTGGGATGACTGCATCATATGGTAGGTCTATATGCAGATTTCTGAGGTGTCTCATACTGTCTTTCATAGTGGCTTTATCTTCCCATCAACAGTGGATTAGGGTAACTTTTTTGCCACTTCCTCACCAGCATTATTTTGTTGTTGTTGTTGTTGATTTTTGTATTAAAGCCATTCTAATGGGGGTGACCTGAGATCACATTGTAGTTTTGATTTGAATTTCCCATTGGCTAGTGATCCTGAGCATTTCTTCATGTGTCTGTTGGCCCTTTTGATTTCTTGTTTTGAAAAATGCTTGTTTAAGTCCTTTGCCCATTACTTAACTGGGTAGCAGTATTTTAGGTGCTGTGTTAGTTACCACAGATAAGGGAGAACATATGGTATTTGTCTCTTTGGGACTGGCTTATATCACTAAATATGATGTTTTCCAGATTCATCTATTTTATTGCAAATGACTAGATTTCACTTTTTTAACTGCTGTCTAGTATTCCATAGAGTACATATCCCATAATTTCTTTATCCAGTCTTCAGTTGGCAGCATTTAGGTTGATTCATGTCTTAGCTATTGTAAATTGAGCTGCAATAAACATGGGCTGCAAATAACTCTTTTATTTTCTGATTTCATCTCTCGGGTAAATTTCCGGGAGTAGGATGGCTGAATCATATGGTAGAGCTATCTTCAGACTTCTGAGTTATTTCCAAAGAGATTTCCATAGTGGTTTTTCCAGTTTACAATACAACCAATGGTAGATTAGGGTACTTTTCCCCACATCCTTCTCAGCATTTGTTGTTTGTTGATTTCTTTTTCTTTTCTTTTTTTTTTTTTTTAATTTAAAAGCCAGGAGCCAGGATCTTCTCCCAGGTCTCCCACATGAGTGCAGGATCCATAGCACTTGGGTTATCCTCCACTGTTTCCCAGGGCAAAGCAGAGCGATGGATCAGAAGAGGAGCAGCTGGGCGTGGAACCGGTGACCATATGGAATGCTGGTACCACAGGCGGAAGCTTAGCCCACACTATGCCACAGGCCTAGCCCCTTGATTTCTCTTTAAAATCTCAATTTCATGGGAAAAATTTTCATTCATGTAATGCATGGCTTTAGTTTGTGGATTGCTTCTGATTGCTTTTGAATAATCCTAAGGTTAATTTTTTGATTTCTGTTTCCAGCATTTCTTCAATCTCTACATCTTCACATTGTAACACTGAAATATTGTTGTGTACCTTTGTTGTGGGGGGTGGGGGTTAGTCATGGTGTATTCCTTATTCTTGTTTCTTGAATTTCTATGTTTTACTTTAGGGATTTGTGGGATGGATTTTTTTTTCCTCTGATGGCTTTTATCTTTGAGCTATGTCTCTGTGGTTTAGTGGAATGTCTGTACTTTCAGTGAATACCAAGAGGTGTGTGGTGGGTATGGCCAGGGAGCTCTATTCAGTGCTTCAGAGTGGGGCCAGTATCCAGGGTAACACCCAAATTGGGTGTGTTAGATCTCAATGCCTGATTGTTAGCCCACAGTGTGTTCTGTCCCACTGTATGAACCACACAAATGATCTGTGCAGTTCTCATTGTGATCACAGTTCACACTGTAATGATCTGCTCTGAGCATCAGAGTTGCATTCAGTGATTGTCCAGAAACCCAGCTACACCCTGTACCTTCTCATGTAACCACTGAGTCTCCATAGTCTCAGCATACAAGGCTCCCACAGTCACTGGGTGCAGAGGATTCTCTGTCCTGCCAGCTTGTCCAGTCAACAGAGAGGCAGATGTTCTTTGAGACAGTTCCACCAAGGTTTCCTGATACTGGGGGGCTATGGGCACCTCACCATCCTATGTGGTTGCTCAACCATCCCCCAAAGGCTCAAAGTCAATGGGGACTGTGGATTATTCCCTAGACTAGAATCTCTGGATCACATGTGTACACAAGAGCCAGTGGCCAAATGTTGCTCTCTCCCTGCCACTACTGCCAGTATGGCCAAGAAGATGGTGTCCTGTTTCAGCCAGGTGCTGTGAGCATTCACAAAGTCTTCTGTGGCTCCCACTCAAACACAAAATGGTGCCTGCACTTTTTTAGCTGTGCAGCAGATGCTGTTTTGGGGAAGTTGGGGCAAGATAAATGTGCCCCCTCTACTTCTACTGGGTCTGTGGCCCGCTAGCAACTGCTAGTCCCCAGGGCTGCAGTCTAGAGTCATGCCACACTCCCCGTCTGGCTCTATCACTCTTGGTTGTTGCTGCAGTCTGTTCTCATCTCTGTCTCCAAGCTGCTGCCCACTCTGGCTCTTGGCTGCTGCAGTTATGCTTGTGCTTGTGTTTGTGCTGCATGTCTGCACCCTCCACATAGGTCCATGGAATTCCTTTTCCTCTTGTAGGATTTCCAGTGAGGTTTTCTCTCCAATTCTGCCCTGAGAGTGTACTTCCTATGCTTTTTTTTTTAATGTTTATCCCTCTCTAGCACAGTAATGTTGTTCCCTAGTCTGCCATCTTGGAATCCCCTCCATTGCTCATTTTACACAATAATTTTTTTATGATTTATTTATTAATTTATTTGAGAGGCACTGTGATGGGAGAGACAGAGAGAAAGGACTTCCATCCACTGGTTAATTCCCCAGATGGCAAAAACAGCCAGAAGTGAGCCTATCTGAAGCCAAGAACCAGGAGCTTCTTCTGGGTCTCCCACGTGAGTACAGGGGCCCAAGCACTTGGGCCATCTTCCACTGCTTTCCCAGGCCATAACAGAGAGCTGGATCAGAAGAGGAGCATCTGGGACTTGAAACAGCTCCCATATGGGATGCCAGCACCATAGGTGGCAGCTTTACCCACTATACCACAGCATAGGCCCCACAATAATTTTTAAAAAGATTTATTTATTTATTTATTTAAAAGGTAGGGTTGCAGGTGGTTGGGGGCACAGACTGAGAGAGAGATCTTCCATCCACTGGCTCAGGCCCCAGATGGCTGCAATTGCCAGAGCTGGGCTGGTCCAAAGCCAGGAGCCAGGATCCAGGAGCTTTCTCTGGGTTTCCCACATAAGAGGCAGGGATGCAAGAACTTAGGCCATCTTGCATTGCTTTCCTAAGCCCATTAGTAGGGAGCTGGATCAACAGTGTAGCAGCTGGGACACAAACTACCCCATATATATAAAGTCACAGGCAGTGGATTTAACCACTGTGCCACAATACTGGCTCAATAATTTGTTTTTCTGAAAATAATATTTAAATCAACATTCCTTTTTTTCTAAAAGGTAAAAAATATTGGAAGTGTAAACATGTTAACAAAGATAAAGTAAGAAAGGAACTGTTGATATATCTTTCATTCTTCACTTGGAGAGAAGGAAAATAAAATCTCTGGTTTTCTTATTTGAATAAAACATTTGGGGCCTAATCCATTTGATTAGAACTATTTGTTAAATTTATGACTATGTATTGCTGAAGGAAAAAGGCCAAAGGGCTCTTATTAAATTATTGTGATATATGCTATGGCTACAAAGCAGAGAGACAAGAAGTTTGCTATTTGTCTAGTGTCTGTGATTGAGGCACCAAATGCCAGATTTTTCTCATTTGAATAAGTGAAGCTGCTACTTACTAAAATATGTTAGTTCAGGTCTCCTCATTGGGAATGAAGCAGCTGTGATACTGAGGCAAGGGCAGGCACAAATTAGGGCCCAGACTCCTCATGCAGTTGAAGCTCTGGATTGTTGCTTCATTGTTGGTGCAGTGAACTTTGAATCTACCACAGCCTGAGTGGAGTTGGACTTTTGGAGGAGCTTTCTCCTCTAGAGTTATTCCCCCCCCCCTTTTTTTCCCCTTTAGGACTAGTCTCCTTCCTTTTGGATGCAAAGTGACTTTGTATTATCTGACCTTGAACTATAGAAGTAGGAAACCTTTGAGGAATTTAGATTCTTCCATTCTTCTCATGAAATGCTTCATCTTATTTTGATTTATAGTTCCCCTCTCCACTTTCTCCTAATGCACTGGAAAAGTAGAATTTAAAGCATAACAGTCAGATTCTTTAGACCACTAAGGATCTTACCCAAGGGGGAGATGAATAACTAATCCTTTTTACTTTTTTGTCTTTCATTTTCCTTTCTGGAAAGATCTGGTAAAGAAAATGAGTGGCTGTTTGCCGTGACTTGGATATGAAGCCTAGGCAGGGTTTAGTGTCGTTCCTCCACGAAGAGGGGGAGCGACATAATGGTGCCGTGACTCGGATAGGAGACCTAGGAGGGAAGAAGCGGGAAGAAGCAGGAAAATACTGGAGAGAGAGACTAGCAAAGAGCCTAGGGGAAAGCCGGACGGAAAAGGTGCCGGAAGAAGCTATCGAAAGCCTAGGCATAGACTCGGATACGGACTGTGGGAAAGAAGTTAGGATTGAAAGCTAGGATTGAAAGTGAAAGTGAAACCAAGAAGAAACTTAGACTCGGATGCGGACTGTGGGGAGAAGCCAGGGGAAATGAGAGGGGAATATTGTTGGAAGAAAAGTTAGGAAACATACCGGGTAGAGAAAAGTGTTAGGAGGATGAAGCCGCGGGGGCAGGCTGAGGCGGAGACGTAAGCTAGGTTTCGTCAAGTCAGCCCGGGGAGCAAAAGGCTAAAATCTAAAACCAGAGGCGGAGACGCATAAGCTAGGTTGGAATTCGCCAGGTTAGCCCGGGGAACTTAGACTGAATACCGGTGGCGGAAACGTGAGCTAGGCTGTGTGACTCGTGGAAGCCGCCGCGCGCAGAGAGCGCGCGGGGCACGAATAGATAGGGAATTCAGGGCTAGCGCGGAGGCCGTGGTGTGGGCGTGAAGGGTACAGAGACCGCAGAGTGCGCGTGAAGCCGGGAAGCCACCGCGGGGCGAGGCACCGAGAAGCAGCCTCAGGGCGGGCGCCGGGAAGCCGCGGGGATAAGAGAAACAGAAGTTTAGAAGTAAAATGAGAGAAATAGGAATGCTGGCAGATAGAAGTAAAATAGGAGAGATAGGAATGCCCGGAGATAGAGAAATAGAGAAAAATAAGGCCTCCCCACAACATGGCAATGAGAGAGCTTGGATTCGGTCTGCCTGATTAGTAAGACGATAAGCACCTGTGGGTGGCTGCAGGTCACCGAAGACAGGCACGTTATCAACACCAATAAGTCTCCCCACAATATGGCAATGAGAGGGCTTGGATTCGGTTTGCCTGATTGATAGGGCTTGTAAGCACCTGCAGGCAGTTCGAGCAGAGCAGAGCATGCGCTGCAGGGCACCGAACACAGGCACGCATCAGCGCCTAAAAACCTCCTCACAACATGGCGAAGAGAGGACCCGGATTTGGTTTGCCTGATTGGTAGGGCTTGTAAGCACCTGTGGGCTACTCCAGCAAGCAGAGCAGAGTGTGTGCCACGGGGCACCGAAGACAGGCGCGTATCAACGCCAAAAATAAAAAGAAAGGGGGAATTGTGGGGAGCAACTCAGACTAGACTGTTACTGGAATTAAGACTTATTCTATGCATCTGCTCTCCCACAATATGGCGCTGGGAGAGGAGGAAACAGCTTCTACACAGCTGCCTCCAGTTCAACCAATAAACAGCAGGACCTGCTTCTGATTGGAGGAGAGCAGCGTACTCGGCGTGTGGGTAGCAGAGTTGGGATTGGTGGAAGAGGACTATAAAGGAGGAGAGAGACAACATGCACCAGGAACATCTATCTGAAGGAACACCTGTGCAGCCCCCGAGAGAGCTGGCCGGCGGTGTGCCGCTCCCCCGTGGAAGTGGGAAAAGTGGCAGGGGGAACCGCCCTTCCATGGAGGTGGAAGGATCGGTAGCCAACCCGGGAAGAACCAGCAGCAAACCCGGGGAGGGCCGAGCAGACAAAAGAACAGCACAGGGTCCTGTGTCGCTCCTCCACGAAGAGGGGGAGCGACAGCTGTTGGGTTGTTATTTTTAAAATTTTTTTTGAGATTCTCAATAAATAAAGTATGGCTAAATAGATCTTACTGTACATAGGCCTGGTAAGAGTAGTTGGAAGTGAGTTTTCTGAATCAGAAAAGTTTCAATGCATATTATTATGGAATGTGCTGTTCTAGAAATGCTGAGCAATTTTCAATACGTATAAATCTCAGTCTCAGTTCACTCATGGCAATATGTTATTGGATGATAGGTTGAGGTCAGAAAGAAAGACCAGGATCTCATACCATTAGGCTGTGCCTTTTCACAGCAACTTAGGCTGCCATTTTAAATTTTCTTGTGAGGAAAACTATCTGTAAGAACCAGAAGCTGTAGTTGTACAAGTCCTTTTTGCAACTATAATATATGCATTACTGTGCCACTTGGAATAAACAATAATAAGATTTTAGATAAAGACATTATGTTGTGTTTTCAGCCATTTTAATATCATGTTGATGGGCATACCATCAAACTATTCTCAGCATATCACAGGGTTGTAGATATGGAACCTCAAAATGATCTGTATCAGTGATCAACAAGGTCAACATGAAACCCAATATATACAATTTCAACAGGGTTCTAGTCCCGGTCAGAGCGCCGGATTCTGTCCCGGTTACTCCTCTTCCAGGCCAGCTCTCTACTGTGGCCCAGGAGTGCAATGGAGGATGGCTCAAGTGCTTGGGCCCTGCACTTGCTTGGGAGGCCAGGAGAAGCACCTGGCTCCTGGCTTTGGATCAGCAAGGTGCGCCGGCCGCAGTGACCATTGTGGGGTGAACCAACAGAAAAGGAAGACCTTTCTCTCTGTGTCTGTCTCTCTCTCTCACTGCCAACTCTGCCTGTCAAAAAAACAAAAAACAAAAAACAAATATCACTTTACAAAAAAGTTCACTGCAGGATAACTTTAGGCATTTTGTTACTAATTCATTTTAAATGGTTAAAATAGCCAAGACACTCTGGCAAAAAAACAAAACAAAACAAAACAAAACCTAAATGAAAGATCTCTGTGAGTGAGATCCCAGTGGAAAGAATAGGTCTTCAAAGAAGGAGGTACCTTTCTCTGAAGGGAGGAGAGAACCTCCACTTTGACTATGACCTTGTCTAAACAAGATAAGAGTCGGAGAAGGGGCTTCCATAGCCTTGGAAACTCATGACTGGTGCATAGGGAGATTACTGATGCCATAAACAGGAGTGTCAATTTGTAAAGTCAACAACAGGAGTCACTGTGCACTTACTCCTCATGTAGGATCTCTGTCCTTAATGTGCTGTACATTGAGGCTTAATGCTATAACGAGTACTCAAACAGTATATTTCACTTTGTGTTTCTATGGGGGTGCAAACTGTTGAAATCTTTACTTAATGTATACTAAACTGATCTTCTGTTAAAAAAAAAAAGAAATTAGCAATTCCCAACTTGACTCTTGCTGGGATTAAACATGACAATAGGTCTGATCTGATTTCATCATCATTTAAAAAATCATCTATTATTTTTCACTTTATGCTTCTGTGTGGGAGCAAACTGTTGAAATCTTTACTTAATGTATGCTAAACTGATCTTCTGTATATAAAGAGAATCGAAAATGAATCTTGATGTGAATGGAAGGGGAGAGGGAGTGGGAAAGGGGAGGGTTGCGGGTGGGAGGGACGTTATGGGGGGGAAGCCATTGTAATCCATAAGCCGTACTTTGGAAATTTATATTCATTAAATAAAAGTTAAAAAAAATGGTTAAAATAGAAGATTTTTTGGAATACACAATAAAAGTACATCTATCTCCTAGAGAGTAAATGGTATTAGAAGATAAATAATATGTTAAAATATATCAATATGGCAATAAAGTAAATATAAAGTCTATGTAAATTGCAGTGGCTATATTTTACTTTGATATCTAATATTTTTTTTTGGAATATGATTTGGATTCTGTAATGCGTATGTGTATGTGTGTTGTGTGTAATCTCATGTTATTCTTGAGATTTTATTTCTATTATTAAATGCTATTTTATGGAGTTATCATTGCAACAAACTGAATGACAGTAATAAAACAAACAAAAAAATCAAATAAACAAACTATCCACACATATACACAAAACCCAACAAAACACCCCCCCATGGGACAACTGAAGTTAATTTAGCTTTTTTTTTTTATTTCTAAGGATTTATTTATTTATTTAATTTATTTATTTGAAAGGTAGAGGGGCTGGCATTGTGACATAGTGGGTATGGGTGCTGGTTCAAGTCCTGACTGCTCCTTTTCTGATCCAGCTCTCTGCTATAGCCTGGGAAAGCAGTAAAAGATGGCCTAAGTCCTTGGGCCCCTGCACCTGCATGGGAGACCCAAAAGAAGTTCCTGGCTCCTGGCTTTGGATTGGTGCAGTTCTGGCCGTTGCAGCCAACTGAGGACTGAACCATCAGATGGAAGACCTCTCTCTCTCTGCCTCTCCTTCTCTCTCTGTGTAACTCTTTCAAGTATATAAATAATTTTTTTTTAAAAAAGAAAGGTAGAGCAATAGAGAGAGAGGGAGAAGGAGAGACATAGAGAGATCTTCCATCTACTTATTTACATCCCAAATGTCTGCAACAGCCAGGTCTGGGTCAGGCTGAAGCTAGGATCCAGGAACTCCATCCTGCTTTCCTATATGGGTGGCAGGTGCCCAAGTACTTGGGCAATCATCCTGATGGCTGCCTTCTCAGGTGCATTGACAGGAAGCTGGATCAGCAGCATAGCAGGCAGACTTGAACTGGCACTCACATCTGGCATGCTGGTGTCACAAGCAGTTTCTTAACTTTCTGTGCCACAGTGCCAACCACTGTAACTATTATTAAATCAAGACAAAAAGTGACTCAGAGTTCTTTCTATGACACTGTATGGATAAGAATGGCCTCAGGAGCTTTTAATTCTGAATCAGGTTTATAGGCTGTTGTTATGGGGAAAGAAACAAGAGGGAGAGAAAAAGATGGGACACCAAGTAAAAATATCAAAGAACAGTTATTGCCCATTTGCTAGTGGTCTGGACTGCAAGAGCTGTTGACTTCTACAACTATTGCTATTTTTGTGGTGGTTGTGGCAGGTGCAGCATTGCACATTAGAGATGTTCAGTAATTTTTTAAAATTACTGATTTCATTTAAGTGATCTGCTTTTAATAGTTTAGAATCTTTTCTTTTTTAAAGTTTTAAATTTTATTTATTTATTTTCACTTTACTTGAAAGGCAGGGAGAGAGAGATAGAGGGTGGTCTTCCATCTGCCTGGCTCACTTCCCAAATGCCTACAACAGCCAAAGTCTGGAACTCAATCCAGGGTTCCCACATGGGTGGCAGAGGCCCAAGTACTTAAGCAATCATCTGCTGCCTCTCAGGAAGTATTAATGGGACGCTTGATTCAGAAGTGGAGTACGTGGAACTCGAGCAGAATATTCTAATATGGGATGTGGGTATCCTAAGTGGTGACTTAACAACTTTGCCAAACATCTACTGTTTAGAATCTATTATATTATTTTCTTTTTTGTGTATCTAAATTTTTAAATATATTTTTATTTGAAACAAATAGTTGCGCTAAGCAAGACCCCACTTAAAAAAAGAGAGCATAATAGTAGCAAAAATAATTAGCCAAGACAGTTCCAATATGTGAACTCACTGCGGTTGGGACAACTTTATTCCTATGTATTTCTTCCTACCCAGATATTAACCCCAAAATACTAGTGTTATTGTTTTCTTAAATATACAAAATTGAGAAACATTGAGTTGTTGGGAAAACTATATCTTTTCACATCTACACTGATTTCCCTACAAAACACACCTGTGTACGTGGTGGGGTAGGGGGAACCCTTATCTATGTTCTTTGGTTTTCTTATTACTTTTATAGATAGAATAAACGTAACAGATTTTCTGATTTTGACACTGCCTTTAAAAATATTATATCTACTTAATTGCTAGGTTAAATATAGAAATTAGTTTTTCTGTGAGAGGATGGGGCAGGCACAAAGTATTTGCTCTGCTGTAGGTGGTTATCTCCACTTCTTTGGATAGCTATGGACCAATGGATCTTAATAATTGGCAGTAGCAGAGAGCTATGACCAGAGCAGGTATTTATGAGATTGATGTAATTACAACTACCGATAATGTCAAAAGGGATTGAGATGATATGCTGACCAACTGTTTTGTGTTGTTAAGAGTTTTAACTGATCCCTTTTAAACAATCCTTAATCATCTTGAGTAGTATGGTAGATAGAAGGATCAGCTGGGCTGTATTTTTTTGAATCTTGGCTTTGATTTTACCTTTCTGAGTTTCCATTCCTCATCTGAAAAATCAAGATAAATCATATTGTCTGCTGTACCACAATGCAATCTGCATTAAATGTTATAATGTATGTGTAAGAGCTTTGAAAAATTGCTAAGAGCTATGAAAATGGTATTTAATAGTACTTCTACCCAGCCTCTCCTTCCTCATGCATTTCTTTCTCCCTTATGCCTTTGGTTCTCTTGTTTATGTCAGTTCTAAGTAGAGTAATGACCATATTTTGGGATAAAGAGGTGAGATTAAAGTGAAATTGATTTATTTTGCTCTGTGGGAAGTTATATACGCTTCCCTTAGCCTTTCTATTTATTTTAGATATAGAGCTTGTATGCATGAGAAAAAATCATTTTCTTAGGAAGATGTTGTTTGAATAACTTTATATACATCCTGGAAATGTACCAAGCAACCAATCTTATGAAGTTGTCAGTTTAGCATATATAGCATATATATGCACATCATCTATAGGTGGGGAGAAAGAGAAATGATAAAATAATGAGCTGTAATGGTGATAAAGACAATTGCCCCATCTCTCCCTGGATTAATATTCAATGCAGTTTTGGCACAAGTTTTGCTGACCTTTCTATGTGCATAATCAAGAAACAGCAGGATAGGAATAAGTGAGGGAATCATTTCACACATACACTGGTCTTTCTTGTCAGTGGTCCTGTTGGCCACCTGGTTGCAGGCTTTTATCCTGTGCTTGCAGACAACTTATCATAACTTGCAGATTGTTTCTTTAGGGCATTTTCTCCCACACCCAGTGAGGTAATAGCCTATACTGCATGTGTCTACAAGATAAAGTCTCCTAACAAACTTAATTATTATGTACAGGCCTAGTATTGTCCAGACGAATAAGAAATATCTTTTTGCAGTTACATATCCTGTAAAAGGACATAATAATTTTTATACTTCTATACATAGACACATGAATTCTTCAACACCACTAGACATATTCCTTTATTTATAATCTTGGGGAAATGACAGCATTACATGGTAAATGTCAAGGGGAGTAAAACAAACATGCATCTGTAATTTTCTTCAGATCCTTCTATGGGTGGAAGCAGGTTGAGCCATCATATAAATAATTGATGCTGATCTGATATTAGCTATAAGGAGATCATTATGGTCAGATAATTTATCTTCTGCACTGTTTGCTGAAACTTTTATCCATAAAGCTTTTCATAGCTGGGCATCAATATGGTGGATTTTTTTTTTGCACTCATCTCATTTTCTGTTATTAGATTACACCAGTGTTTTTCAAACCTATGACCCCCATTAAGAATAATGGGGATATTCTGACCAATACATACAAATATACCTATGTATAAATATGTATCATAATTTAAAAATGTTGAGTTCATGATCCACTAAACTCTTTCAAAGCATAGTTTGAAAAACATTTTACTGTTTGAAAATTCATTAGCTGAGATTTGGAGGCTTATTTTCTTTCTTTTTTTATTAAACCTATTTGAAAGTCAGAATTACAAAGAAGGAGAGATAGAGAGATTTTCCATTCTCTGGGTCACTCTCCAAATGGCCACAGTGGCAAGAGCTAGGGTGATCTTAAGCCAGGAGCCAGGATCTTCTGGGTCACTCACGTGGGTGCAAGGGCCCAAGTACTTGGGCCATCTTCCACTGCTTTCCCAGGCATATTAGCAGGGAACTGGATTGGAAGTGGAGTAGCCAGTACTCAAACCCATGCTGTGTTGCACAACAGCACTGGCCCTAGGAGGTTCATTTTCTTAGAGTCAATTATACTTCCCTCTGAAAATATGACTAAGATGGTGTAGCAGGAATCTCAGAGACCCAGGACACCAAGGCTCTTATCAGGAAAAAAACGTTTATTCTTGCTGTTAAGCCCAGAGGAGAGTTTTGTTTTCAAATTCTGAGCCCTAAACGAAGCAGGGTATTGTCTCAGATACCCAGCACAAACAACTTTAAGTCTTCTAGTACATACTCAGTTATACAATTTTTGTTCAGATAGCTTAGAGCTGCAGCACTACTTACAAAAGCATCATACAGAGTCACACCTGCATGCACCCAGAGTGCTGTAGTTGACCTAGTTGCATAGCTTTAGTTTTTTCTATTTTTCAGAAAACTCCTCCACCCCATTTTCCTGGAAAGCACCTGCTTGAAAGCCTCTACCATTTTTGGCCTTTAGCATTTTTGTTTTTCTTCCTTTAGGGGAGTTGTCCTTGCCACAGTGGGAATGGTGATGATTAACTTCCTTCATTATGTATACACTCATAATTTTTGAGGCATATTTTGTGAGATCAAGGACTATCCACATGGTTTAATTTGAAAGATCAAATAAGAAGATAATGTCATTGACAAAGGGATCACACAAACAAGACTGGTGTCTGCTAATACTAACTGATAGAATAAAAAAGGGAGAGAACGATCCGTCATGGGAAGTGAGATACACAGCAGACTCATAGAATGGCAGATGTCCTAAATAGCACTCTGGCCTCAGAATCAGCCCTTAAGGCATTTGGATCTGGCTGAAAAGCCCATAAGAGTATTTTAGGCATGGAAAGCCAAGACACTCTGGAAAAAAAAAAAAGAAGACCTAAATGAAAGATCTCTGTGAGTGAGATCCCAGTGGAAAGAACGGGGCCATCCAAGAAGGAGGTACCTTTCTCTGAAGGGAGGAGAGAACTTCCACTTTGACTATGACCCTGTCAGAATAAGATCGAAGTCGGCGAACTCAAAAGGCTTCCATAGCCTTGGCAGCTCATGACTAGAGCCTAGGGAGATTACTGACGCCATAAACAAGAGTGTCAATTTGTTAAGTCAACAACAGGAGTCACTGTGTACTTACTTCTCATGTGGGATCTGTCCTTAATGTGCTGTACATTGTGATTTAATGCTATAACTAGTACTCAAACAGTATTTTTCACTTTATGTTTCTGTGTGGGTGCAAACTGATGAAATCTTTGCTTAATATATACTAAATCGATCTTCTGTATATAAAAAGAATAGAAAATGAATCTTGATGTGAATGGAATGGGAGAGGGAGCGGGAGATGGGAGGGGTGCGAGTGGGAGGGAAATTATGGGGGGGGGGAAGCCATTGTAATCCATAAACTGTACTTAGGAAATTTATACTTACTAAATAAAAAACATAAAAAAAGAAGATAATGACATTGAGCCATATAGATTTAGAAACATCTTAGGACAAGGCAATTTTTCTCTCCTGACAAAACTCCCTTTCTGCCTTTATCTCCTTGGTTATGCATATTACCTAGATGTGGCTGTTATGTTGAGATGAGGAAGAATTAGGAGGAAACTTACATAAAATTGTTGTAATATAGGGACTTGGAAAATTTTAGTAAAATGTTCTCTGTCTCATGCTGAGATTCTTTAATCTCCATGAAGTAAATGAAGTATGATATATTTTTGATAATATTTTTATAAATTTTAATAAATTATCTATAGTTTAATTTATGTAACTCGAAGGCCTCAGGAATCATTGCTACTGGGAAGTGTTATATGGAGCAGGAAGGATAAGTCCTTTTAGTCTCAGTAGGTTGAAGATTTGTCTTTTCTGCCTTTAAATTTCTATGACACTTAATATTTATTTCAGACAATTGACTTCTTTCCTATATTCTGTCTGATGTTAGTCACTAATTGTTTCATGCATATGGGTTATATCTATTCCAATAAGTCTCTTGGGAACAATTTTATTTCATCTTTGTATTCTTTGAGTATTTCTTGGGAACTTTTTTTTGTTGTTGTTAAATCATTATTTTAAATTTATTTGGACTCAGATATCTTAGTACAAGTCTCATTGGACCATATATCTTCTTTTTCTTTTTCCATCCTTTTATTTAGTGAATATAAATTTCCAAGTACAGCTTATGGATTACAATGGCTTCCCCCTCATAACATCCCTCCCACCCGCAACCTTCCCCTTTCCCACTCCCTCTCCCCTTCCATTCACATCAAGATTCATTTTCGATTCTCTTTATATACAGAAGATCAGTTTAGCATACATTAAGTAAAGGTTTCAACAGTTTGCACCCACATAGAAACACAAAGTGAAAAATACTGTTTGAGTACTAGTTATAGCATTAAATCACAATGTACAGCACACTAAGGACAGAGATCCTACATGAGGAGTAAGTGCACAGTGACTCCTGTTGTTGACTTTACAAATTGACACTCTTGTTTATGACATCAGTAATCACCCTAGGCTCTTGAAATGAGTTGCCAAGGCTATGGAAGCCCCCTGAGTTTACTGACTCTGATCATATTTAGACAAGGCCATTGTCAAAGTGGAAGTTCTCTCCTCCCTTCAGAGAAAGGTACCTCCTTCTTTGATGACCCCTTCTTTCCACTGGATCTCACTTGCGGAGATCTTTCATTTAGTTTTTTTTTTTTCCCCCCAGAGTGTCTTGGCTTTCCATGCCTTAAGGGCTGATTCTGAGGCCAGAGTGCTGTTTAGGACATCTGCCATTCTATGGGTCTGCTGTGTATCTCACTTCCCATGTTGGATCGTTCTCTCCCTTTTTGATTCTATCAGCTACTGTTTGTAGACACTATTCTTGTTTATGTGATCCCTTTGGTTCTTAGTCCTATCATTATGATCAATTGTGAACAGAAATTGATCACTGGGACTAGTGAGATGGCATTGGTATATGCCACCTTGATGGTATTGAATTGGAGTCCCCTGGTATGTTTCTAACTCTACCGTTTGAGGTAAGTCAGCTTGAGCATGTCTTCCCTCTCTTATTCCCACTCTTATATTTAACAGCAATCACTTTTCAGTTAAGTTTCAGCACTTAAGAATAATTGTGTATTGATTACAGTATTCGACCAAAAGTATTAAGTAGAACAAACAACAAAAAAAATACTAAGAGGGATAACGTATTAAGTTGTTCATCAACAGTCAGGGTGAGGACTGATTAAGTCACCATTTCTCATAGTGTTCATTTCTCTTTAACAGGTTTCCTTTTTGGTGCCCCGTTAGTTTTCACCGATCAGGGAGAACATATGATATTTGTCCCTTTGGGACTGGTTTATTTCACTCAGCATAATGTTTTTTTTTTTGTTTGTTTGTTCTACTTATTACTTTTGGGGAACTATTTGGCTCTAACCAAGTACTTTTATTTTATTTACTGGGAGGGAAGGAAATATACTAGGTCTTTCAGTCCACATTTAAACCAATCAACTCATTGTATGAATTGTACAGACTCTTCCTAGACCGAACAGGGGGAGAAATGTCAATTACATTGTTCATTTTCAGTGCTCATTAATTACTAAATTTATTCCAGTAATCCATTTCATAAATAATTAGTGAGACTTGTTGTGTATCAGGCATTATGCAAGGGATTTAACTATGAGGAAAATATTGTGTACCTTATAGTATATTCTTTCCACCATTTTTTTTACAAACCAAGTGCTCTCACATTTTCCTAAATCTTCACTCTTGACTTTATGTTATTTTCAAAAAATACCCCCAGATCTTTTATTTATACTCTAGTATAAATAACCAATAACAAATTAAAGTGTTATCTCCAGAGGCACTCCAGAGGTGCTTTTTTAAATCAAAAGCATTGCTTTAGAGGAAAGGAAGAATTTTTTAAAATTTTATTTAAGATATATAATTTTCATGTATTTCTTAAATACAGCTTTAGGAACTTAGGGATTTTTCCTACTCTACCCTCCCTTCTACCCACATTCCCACCCTTCCTCCTTCTCTCTCTCTTATTCCCACCCCTAATTTTTATGAATATCTATTTTCATTTTACCTTATACTCATAAGATTAACCCTACACTAAGTAAAGAGTTCAACAAATAGTATGAAGAAAAAACACAACAGTAGAGACAAGGGCTGTAAACAATCATCAAATCTCAAAATGTCAATTTTGCTCCTATAGATTATCTTTTAGGTACTCTATTCGTTACCACAGATCAGGGAAAACATGGTTTTTATCCTTTTAGGACTGGCTTATTTCACTAAGTATAATGGTTTCCAGTTGCATTCATTTTGTTGTAAAAGAGAGGATTTCGTTCTTTTATTTTTTTAACTGCTGGGTAGTATAATAGAGTATATATATATATATATATATATATATATATATCATAATTTCTTTATCCAGTCAACAGTTGATGGACATGTGAGTTGATACATATCTTAGCTATTATGAATTTAGATGCAATAAACATGGGGGTACATATAACTCTTTCATATGCTGATTTAATTTCATTTGGGTAAATTCCCTGGAGTGGGATTGCTGGGTCATATGGTAGGTCTATTTTCAGATTTCTGAAGTATCTTCATGCTTTCTTGCACAATGACTGCAAGAGTTTACATTCCCACCAACAGTTGATTAAGATACCTTTTTCCAGGCCGGCGCCGCGGCTCACTAGGCTAATCCTCCGCCTTGCGGCGCCGGCACACCGGGTTCTAGTCCCGGTCAGGGCACCGGATTCTGTCCCAGTTGCCCCTCTTCCAGGTCAGCTCTCTGCTGTGGCCAGGGAGTGCAGTGGAGGATGGCCCAAGTGCTTGGGCCCTGCACCCCATGGGAGACCAGGAAAAAGTACCTGGCTCCTGCCTTCAGATCAGCGCAGTGCGCCGGCCGCGGCAGCCATTGGAGGGTGAACCAACAGCAAAGGAAGACCTTTCTCTCTCTCTCTCTCTCTGTCCACTCTGCCTGAAAAAAAAAAAATAAAAAAAGATACCTTTTTCCCACATCCTTGCTAACGTTTATTGTTTGTTGATTTCTGTATGATAGCCATTCTAACTGGAGTGAGGTGAAACACTGTGATTTTGATTTGTATTTCCCTGATCGCTAGTGATCCTGGGCATTTTTCATTTGTCTGTTGGCCATTTGAATTTCCTCTCTTGAAAAATGTCTGTTCAAGTCCTTTGTCTATTTCTTAACTGGATTTTTTTTGTTATTGTTGAATTTCTTGAGCTCTTTATAGATTCTGTATATTAATCCTTTTTCATTTGTATAATTTGCAAATATTTTCTCCTGTTCTATTGGTTGCCTCTTCACTTAGCTAAGTGTTTCTTTTGCACAGCAGAAGCTTGTTAGCTTGATGTGATTTAATATGTCAATTTTGGCTTTGATTGCCTGTGCTTCTGGGGGTCTTTTCCAAGAACTCTTTGCCTATGCCAATGTCCTGAAGAATTTACCCAATGTTGTCTAGCAGTTTGATAGTATCAGATCTTAGATTTAGGTCCTTGATGCATTTTGAGTTAATTTTTGTGGAAGGTGCAAGTTAGGGGTCTCATTTCATACATCTGTATGAGGAGTTCCAGTTATCACAGCACCATTTGTTGAATAGACTGTCCTTGCTCCAGGGATTTATTTTAGCTCCTTTGTCAAAGATAAGTTTGTTGTGGATGCGTGGATTGACTTCTGGAGTTTCTGTTCTGTCCCATTGGTCTACACATCTGTTTTTGCCAGTACCATGCTGTTTTCTTTTTAAAGATTTTATTTATTTATTTGAGAGGTAGAGTTACAGACAGTGAGAGGGAGAGACAGAGAGAAAGGTCTTCCCTCTGTTGGTTCATTCCCCAAATGGCTGCAACAACCAGAGCTGAACTGATCTGAAGCCAGGAGCTAGGTGTTTCCTCCTGGTCTCCCACATGGGTGCAGGGGTCCAAGGACTTGGGACATCTTCTACTGCTTTCCCAGGCCATAGCGGAGAGCTGGTTTGGAAGAGGAAAAGCCGGAACTAGAACTGGCACCCATATGGGATGCTGACACTGCAGGCAGAAGATTAAGCCACTGCGCCATGGCACCGGCCCTACCATGCTGTTTTATAACTTCCCTGTAGTATGTTTTGAAATCTGGTATCGTGATTCCTTCGGCTTTGTTTTTGATGTGTAAGATTGCTTTAGCTACTTGGGATTTCTTGTGTTTCCATATAAATTTCCACATTGCTTTTTCTAGATCTGAGAATAATGTCATTGGTATTTTGAATAGGATTTCATCGAATCTGTAAATTGATATCTTCCAAACCACGAACATACAAGATGTTTTCTGTTTTTTGTGTCTTCTTCTATTTCTTTTATTAATGTTTTGTAATTTTCATTGTAGGTATCTTTGACATCTTTGGTTAAATTTATTCCAAGGTAATTAATTTGTTTTGCTTCTATTGTGAATGGGATTGATTTTAAGAGTTCTTTCTCAGTCATGGCATTATCTGTGTATACAAAGGCTATTGATTTTTGTGTGTTAAATTTATATCCTGTCACTTTACCAACTCTTTTATCAGTACAATAGTCTCAGTGGAGTTTTTGGTTCCCCTGTCTATAGAATCATATCATCTGCAAATAAGGATAGTTTGATTTCCTCCTTTCCAATTTGCATCCTTTTGATTTATTTTTCTTGCCTAATTGCTCTAGCTAAGACTTCCAGGAAAATATCGAATACTAATGGTGAGAGTGGGCATCCTTAGCTGGTTCTGGATCTCGGTGGGAATGCTCCCAACTCTTCCCCATTCAATAAGATGCTGGCTGTTGGTTTGTCATAAATTGCCTTGTTTGTGTTGAGTAATGTTTCTTCTATACCCAATTTGCTGAAGGTTTTCATCATGAAAAGGATGTTGTATTTTACCAAATGCTTTCTCTCTATCTATTGGGATAATCATACGGTTTTTGTTCTTCAATTTATTAATTTGATGTATCACATTTATTAATTCACAAATATTGAACCATCCCTGCATACCAGGGATAAATCTGACTTGGTCCATGTGAATGATCTTTCTGATGTGTTGTTGGATTTGATTGGCTATTTTTGTTGAGGATTTTTGCATCCACGTTCCTCAGGTATATTGGTCTATAGTTCTGTTTCTGTTGTATCTTTTTCTCGTTTAGGAACTAAGGTGATGCAAGTTTCATAGAAGGATTTTGGGAGGATTCTCACCCTTTCAATTTTTTTGAATAGCTTCAGAAGAATTGGAATTAGTTCTTTAACTATCTGGTAGAATTCAGCAGTGAAGCCATTGGGTCCTGGACTTTTGTTTGTAGGGAAGGTCTTTATTAAGGATTCAATCTCTGTGTTGGTTAGAGGTTTGTTTAGGTTTCTTATGTCTTCATGACTCAATTTTAGTAAATTATATGTATCCAGAATATATCCATTTCTTCTAGATTTTCCAATTAATTGGCATATAGCTCTTTGTAGTAATTCCTGATGATTCTTTTTATTTCTGTTGTATCTGTTATCACATTTCCTTTTTCTTCTCTCATTCTATTGATTTGGGTCTTTCCTCTCTTTTGTTTGGTTAGTTGACACTTGGTGTATCAATTTTCTTTTTTTTCCAAAAAACTAGCTCTTCATTTCATTGATTTTTTGTATTATTTTGGTTTCAATTTTCTTTCGTTTTTCTCTCATTTTAATTATTTCTTTTCTCCTACTAATTTTGGGCTTCTTTTTTTTAATGGCCCACAGTACATTCAGGTGCATATTGTTCAATCTCCATGTGTTTGGATGTTCTATTGATTCTTCAGTAGTTGATTTCCAGCTTCATTCATTGTGGTCAGAGAAGATTATTTTGATTTTATTGAATTTTGTGAGACTTGTCTATGGTCTAGCATGTGGTCTATCCTAGGGAATATTTCATGTATTGATGAAATGTGTAGGATGAAATATTTTGTAGATATCAGTTATGTCCATTTGATCCATTGTATCAATTAGCATTGTTGTTTCTTTGTTAATTTTCTGTCTGCTTGATCTGTCCATTCATGAAAATGGTGCATTTTCTGCCTTCACATTCTTTCTTTATTTTTACTGCAATTTTTAAAAATTTAAAAAAATTTTAAGTTATGTAAGTGTCATGAATTTTATATACACAGATTTAGGAACATTTCCACTCCCCCCAACCTCCCTCCTGCAAAAATTCCAACCCTTCTTCCTCCTCCTTCTCATATTCCCACTTTTAATTTTTTACAAAGACCTATTTTCTGCTTGATAAACATATTGTTAAGCTTAAACTAAGTAAAATATTTCAGCAAATAGAATGAAGAAGAAATAAATAAAAGGAAAAAAAAACCACTGTTCTTCAATGGAAGAGACAAGGACTGTAAACAATCATTGAATATCACAAGGTCTATTTCACTCCAATACATTACATTTCAAGTACTCTATTAATTACCTCAGATCAGGGAATATGTATGATATCTTTATTTTTGGGACTGGCTTATTTCATTAACTATAATAGTTTCCAGTTGCATCTATTTTGTTGCTAAAGACAGGATTTCATTTTTTTCAGCTGAGTAGTACTCAGTGTATATGTATATGTACCATAATTTCTTTATCCAGTCAACAGTTGTTGGGCATCTGGGTTGACCTATATCTTTGCCAGTGTGAATTGTGCTGCAATGAACATGGGAATATAGATAACTCTTACATATGTTGATTTCTTTTAGTTTGGGTAAATTCCCAGGAGTGGGATGTCTGGATCATATGGCAGGTCTGTATTCATATTTCTGATGTATCTATTATTTCTTTCCTCCTGCATTTATAGCTCATTTATTTGGTTTCTTTCCAATTTCATCATGTAAGCACCAATTGTTATAAACTTCCCTCTTTTTTTATAGAAAGCTTTTATTTAATAAATATAAATTTCAATAATACAACTTTTGAATTATTGTGGTTCTTCCCCCAATACCTGCCCTCCCACCTCCAAGCCATTTCACCTCCTACTCCCTCTCCCATCCCATTCTTCATTAAGATTCATTTTTGATTATCTTTATATACAGAAAATCAACTCTATACTAAATAAAGATTTCAACAGTTTGCACCAACACAGACACACAAAGTATACTTTATACACAAAGTATAAAGTACTGTTTGAAGAATACTTTTACTGTTAATTCTCATAGTGCAACACATTAAGGACAGAGGTCCTACATGGGGAGCAAGTGCATAGTGACTCCTGTTGTTGATTTAACAATTGACACCCTTATTTATGGTGTCAGTGTTCACCCAAGGCTCTTACCATGAGCTGCCAAGGCTATGGAAGCCTTTTGTGACCACAAACTCCATCACCAGTTAGACAAGGCCACAAGCAAAGTGGAAGTCTCTCCTCCCTTCAGATAAAAGTACATACTTCTTTGATGGCCTGTTCTTTCCGCTGGGATCTCACTCACAGAGATTCTTCATGTAGGAAATTTTTTGCCACAGTGTCTTGACTTTCCATGCCTGAAATGCTCTCATAGGCTTTTTAGCTGGATCCAAATGCCTTAAGGGCTGATTCTGAGGCCAGAGTGCTGTTTAGGGCATTTGTTATTCTATGAATCTGCTGTTTATTCTGCTTCCCATGTTGGATTGTTCTCTCCTTTTTAATTCTTTCAATTATTATTAGCAGACACTGGTCTTATTTATGTGATCCTTTGACACTTAATCTTATCTTTATGATCAGTTATGAACTTAAACTGATCACTTTAACTAGTAAGATGGCTTTGGTACCTGCCAACTTAATGGGATTTGGAGTCTAATGGCAATAAACTTCCCTCTTAACACTGCTTTTGCTGTATCCCATAAGTTTTGATATGATGTGTTGTCAACTTAATTTGTTTCCAGAAATTTTTTAATTTCTCTTTTGATTTCTCCTATGATGCAGTGTTCATTCAGGAACATTTCCTTGAGTCTCTGTGTGTTTTCATATGATTTAGAGACTCTTGAGTTGTTGATTTCCAGCTTCATTCCATTGTGGTCAGAGAAGATTCATGGTGTGATTTTGATTTTTTTTTTTTTGAATTTGCTGGTTCTTGCTTTATGGCCTAGCATATGGTCTATCCATATGCTAGATAAAGTTCCAAGCACTGATAATAAGAAAGTTTCTTCTGCAACTGTGGGGTGAGAAGTTCTATAGATATCAGGTCCATTTGGTCCATAGTGTCAATTAGTTCTGTTGTTTCTGTGTTGATTTTGTCTAGTTGATTTGTCCATTGATGAAAGTGGGATGTTGACATCTCCCATTACTATTGTATTAGTGTCTATGTCTCCCTTTAGATCTATTAACATTTCTTTTATATAGCCAGGAATCCTGAAATTGTGTGCATATACATTTATTATAGTCACATCTTCCTGTTGATTTGACCCTTTAATTATTACATGGTGCCCTTCTTCATCACTTTTAAGAGTTTTTATGTTAAAATCTGATAGCTTTTATCTTGAGGTATGCTTCTGTTATTTAGTGGGATAACTGCATTTTTCAATGAATATCAAGAGGTGTGTGGTGGGTATGGCCAGGGAGCTCTGGTCAGTGCTCCAGGGTGGGGCAAGTATCCAGGTAACATCCAAGTTGGGCATGGTAGATCTTAATGTCCATATTTTATCCCCCTGTGTGTTCTATGTCACTGTATGAACCAGACAAATGATATGTGCAGTCTTTATTGTGAGCACAGTGAACATGTGTAGCCACTCCCAGTGATTGCCCAGATACCAGCTATTCCTGCACCTTCTCATGTAACCACTGAGTCCCCACAGTTTCAGCACATGAGGCTCCCACAGTTGCTGGGTACAGAGGTTTCTGTTTGCCCTGCCAGCCTGCCCAGTCAACAGAGAGGTAGATGTTCCCCAAGACAACTCTGCCTAGGCATCTTGGTCCTAGGAATCTGGAGGCACCTCACCATCTTACTTGATTGGCCAGTTGGGCTCCCAGCTAGGCTCAAATTCAGTGGGGAATCACTGGATCCTGGGTACACAAGGGCCACTGGCCGAATGTAGCTCTGCCACTGCTGCCAGCACCCAAAATGACACTCTCCCTTTCTCAGCCAGGCAGCAGGTAATGTTGTGGGGAAGCTGGTGCAAGACAATGTGCCCCCTCCACTTCCTCTGGGTTTGTAGGCAACCAATAGCCCCCTGGGCTCCAGACCAGACTCATGCCATGCTTTCCTTCTGGTTATATTGCCATGGTTTCTGCAGTCTGGTCTAACCTCTATCTCCAAGCTGCTGCCTAATTCAGTTCTTGGCTGCTGCAGTCCTCTGTTGCACCCATGTTTGTGTTGCATATCTGCACCTTCCACACAGGTCCATGGGGTCCTTCCTTCTTTTTTTTTTTTAGGATTTCCAGTGTGTTTTTCTCTCTAATTCCACCCTGAAATTGCACTTCCTACTCCCCTTTCTTTCACAGTTTATTCCTTTATCCCTAGTCTAGTACACCACGTCTCTCCCTAATCTGCCATCTTGGAATCCCCCCCAGGTTCGTTCCTTTCTTTCTTTCTTTCTTTCTTTCTTTCTTTCTTTCTTTCTTTCTTTCTTTCTTTCTTTCTCTCTCTCTCTCTCTCTCTCTTCATCTTTCCTCCCTCCTTTCTTTCCTTCCTTCCTTCCCTCCCTCCCTCCCTCCCTTCCTTCCTTCTTTCCCTCCCTCCCTTCCTTCCCTCCCTCTCTCCCTCCTTCCTTCCCTCCTTCCTTCTTTCCCTCTTTCCTCTCTCTCTTTCTATTCTTTTTTTTGCTTCATGTCTCTTTCTTTTCTTCCTCCTAGAAAATTTTTATCTAATGTATACAAATTTCACACATTTCATAAATACAAATTTAGTGACATAGTGATTCTTCCCACACTGCCCTCCCTTCACCTGCACTCCCACTCTTCTTCTTCCTCCCTCTCCTACTCCCATTCTGATGAGAAGTCAGCTATGAGTCTGATTGGAGATCCTTGGAAAGTAATTTGGCATCTTTCTCATGCCAGATCTTTCTTATGTTTTTTGTGGAAAGTTTGACTACAATATGTCATGGTGAAAATCTTTTCTGTTCATGTCTATAAAGAGTTCTATGTGCCTTGTTTCTCCAAAGTAGGGAAGTTTGCTGTAGTTATTTCCTAAAACTGGGCTTCTAGTCAATTCTCTCTTTCCACACCTTCAGGAACTCCCAAGACCCATATGTTGGGTCATTTGATAGTATCCCATAAATCTCCAACACTGTTTCTGGGTTTCCTAATTTATTCTTTTCTTCTTCTTCCTCCTCCTCCAACTCTTCCTTCTTCCCCTCCTTCTCCATCTCCTCCTCCTCCTTCTTTTTCATTCAAGTCATGTATGGATTTCTTAAACTCATGAGTTTGCTTCTCATTGCTTCTAAATTATCCTATGCTTAATCTTTTGAATTCCAATTCAGGGATTTCATCCATCTCTTTATCTTAACATTCTAATATTGAGGTGTTTTTGCGTTCCTTTTGGGGGTTCATGTTGTCTTCCTAATTCTTATTTCTTGAATTTATGCATAAATTTTTATGCATTTGTGGAAATACTTGTTGGTTTTTTTCCTCTGATGGCTTTTATCTTTGAACTGCTCCTCTGTGGCTTAGTGGAGTGTCTGCTCTTTCAGTGAATGCTCAGATGTATGTACTGGATGTGGCCAGGGAGCTCTGGTCAGTGATCTAGGGTGGGGTGAGTATCCAGAGTGACACCAAAGTTGGGTGTATTAGATCTCTTGTTAGCAGAAAGGGGAGTATGATCACCTCTGTTGGCATAATCCCACCCTCACCTTCTCCCTTCCAAAGTGATCAATGCCTGAGTGTTAGTCCACAGTGGGAGCAATTCTGCACTATTGCATGAACTGAACAAACAGTCTGTGTAGTCCTCAGTGTGAGCATGGATCCCATACCAATGACCCACTACAGATAGGGAGCTCTGAGAATGTGGAGCCGCTCTCAGTGATTGCCCAGAGGCCCAGCAACACCCTGAGCCCTCTTGCACAGTCACAGTCTCAGCATACAAAGCTCCCACAGTCACAAGGTAGAGAGGATCCACTCTGCCCCATTAGCCTGTCCTGTCCACAGATAGGCTGCGATGTTCCCAGATCCAGCTGCCTATGGGCACTCTGTCTAGGTGGTTTCATCATAGTCTTTTTATAAAATGCCTTTTTTATGTAATTATAATCATGTTTAAAATTGTACATTAGACTGTTCATTTGATATTATTATAGAATTGCACTTTTTTTAAAAAAAAGATTTATTTATTTGAAAGGCAGAATTACAGAGAGAGTGGGAGTGAGTAGGGGGGGAGAGCGAGAGAGAGAGAGAGAGAGAGATCTTCCATCTGCTGGTTCACTCCCCAAGTGACCGACTACAACAGTTGGGTCTGTGCCAGGCTGAAGCCAGGAGCCAGGAGCGTCTTCTGGGTCTCCCATGTGAGTGAAGGGGCCAAAGCACTTGGACGAACTTTCACTGTTTTCCTAGCTGCATTAGCAAGGAGCTGGATTGGAAGTAAAGCAGCTGGGACTCAAACCAGTGCCCATATGGGATGCTGGCATCACAGGTGACAGCTTTTACTTGCCTTGCCATAGTGCCATCCCCTCCCCTATGTTTAAAAAATCTTATGAATGTATTTGGGAGCTCTCTTAGAATTTATCACAGATATGGTATATAGTATCTGTGTGACTTAGGATGGCTTGGCTTATGATTTTTTTGACTTTATGATGTTGTAAGAATCATATGTATTCAATAGAAACCGTGCTCCCAATTTTGAATTTTGACCTTTTCCTGGGCCAGCAGTATAGTATGCAGTATAAACCTTTGTCATTATGTCTGGGTAGTGGCAGGAAGCAGTAGCTCTCAGTCAAGCTTGAGAGTAAGATCATGAGAGTAGACAACAAATATTCTTTGTTGTAGTTTTACTGAGTTATAATGTTCAGTAGATTGCTGTATTCAATGCATTTTTGATTTATAATTTTTAGCTTATAGTGAGTTAATCAGAATATAACCCATCATATATTGAGGAGCTTTTGTATTCATTAAAAACACTGTGATACTCATTATCTTATTTCAGTTCTCATAATTCTATGAAGGCAATAGAACAGATGTTATTCATTTTACAAACAGAGAAAATGAGGTAGGCTAAATGTCTCACTTAAGATCATGAGGATACTAAATGGCAGAATCAGTATTTAATAGTTGCAAATTATTATTGATATTAGTAATAAAGATCTGTACTCTTATTGAGGGCAGCTGTCACAGGGTCTGTGAGTGTCAGAGTTGGGCTCTGAACTCTTTTTTCATCTTAAATATCAAGCTTCTCATTATACCAACTGAACACAATAGACATGTTTGGACTTTTCTGATGCAGACTTTCCTTTGTAGAAACAGAGCACATAAATAAAAATATTACTTCCATATCCATTTAAAATAGAATTGAAAGTCCAATGGTAAGAAATGTTGAAGTCATAAATGATTTACTCAGAAACTACCCTGTCAGGTGGGCCAATCCAATGAAAAAAACCCACCTTGTGTTTAAGTCTGTTAACACTATATGTCGGCCGGCGCCGCGGCTCACTAGGCTAATCTTCTTGCGGCGCTGGCACACAAGGTTCTAGTCCCGGTCGGGGCTCCGGATTCTGTCCCGGTTGCCCCTCTTCAAGGCCAGCTCTCTGCTGTGGCCAGGGAGTGCAGTGGAGGATGGCCCAAGTGCTTGGGCCCTGCACCCCATGGGAGACCAGGGTAAGTACCTGGCTCCTGCCATCGGATCAGCGCGGTGCACTGGCTGCAGTGCGCCGGCCGTGGCGGCCATTGGAGGGTGAACCACGGGCAAAGGAAGACCTTCCTCTCTGTCTCTCTCTCTCACTGTCCACTCTGCCTGTCAAAAAACAAAAAACAAAAAACAAAAAAAAAAAAAACAAAAAAAACCACACTATATGTGATATGACTTCCTCAGGATGTGAATAATCCAGAAAACTAAATGAATTTCATTGATTCATTTATTATTTGGTGATAAAATATACATGCACATCCATATTGATAACTGTGAAAAAGGATTAAAGATTTTTCCATTGAGCTCTTAGATTTCATTTAAAATATGCTCATTTAATAATTTTAGGAAGACTGTTTTCTTCTTAACAACTGTTTTCAAAACTGATAGCTGTGACTGTAAGACTAGCTCTCTGTAGTAAATGCTGCCCCTGGCCAATCAGAGCTTGCCAGCTCCTTTGTAGATTTCTGTATCCTAATGAAATCCCCAACTTTTCATTTTCCAGACATATCACAGTCTACTGTGGCCTGGGCATATATGTAGCACATTGCAGTCCTATTTATTTATTTGAGAGAGAGAGAGAGAGAGACAGATAGAAGGGAGGAAGTGTATGACAAGATCTTCCATCTAATGGTTTACTCCCCCAAATCCTGCGACACCTGGGGCTGAGTGAAGCTGAAGTGAGAAGGTAAAGAACTGAATCCAGGTCTCTCATGTAAGTGGCAGGAGCCATGACTTGGGCCATTTCTTGCTGAACATTCAATAGTGTGCTCACCAGAGCACACATTAGCAGGAAGCTAGAATCAGGAGTGGAGGCAATATTCAAACCCAGGCACTCCGGTATGGTATGTGGGCATCCCAACCAGAAGTTTAAATCACTAGGCCAAATACCTGTCCCTTAATCCTATTCTTTACTCCAAATTCAAAGTTCCCTTATTGGAAATTTGTCTCTATATTTTTGTGAGACCATCATAGGAATCCAGAGGGGAGAAGTGCCCAGGCATGGCTTTTAGCAGATCAGGCTTGAATTAGACCTGAAATGAAGAGTATGCATTGTGAAGGAAAATGAAATGGAGGATGGAGACAGAAGGAGGAGAGGAAGGAGGGGAGTGTGAAAGAGACAGGGAGAGGGGGATATCATTATAAACAAAGGAGCCATCACAACTGGAAAGATGGAAGAATAAATAGATTGTAAGAAACCACGGAGCCTGACTAGTTTTATATGGTGATGTGTTTTACAGGGTGAGGACATGTTAGATTATTAAGGCTGTTTTTGTGATCTTACATTTTACAGTTTACTTGAATGGTCTTTTAGAAAGTTTCCTTCTTTGTGGAATCTGTGTCCATGGTGGTAGTGGAAGCTGAGAGTGTGAAGAAAGTCTGTTGAATTTAAATTCCCCTTTAGTTTACTCTTCAAGATAAACATTTGCCCTTTTCCAATTCTCTGTATTTAGAAATTATCACCCTGGACCAGACCAGGAATCTAATAAAATCCTTCAGTAATTCACTTGATCATATTTGTAGTACCATTCCCCAAGGGGAAGAAATCTCATTTTAATCCCAGCTAGAAGTCAGCTTATTCCTAATGCCTCAGGATTGAGATCCTTTGTATAATTTTAACGAGAAAATATGTTGTAAGAAGCTATCATGCCTTGGCAAAGGTACAAATCAAAAAGGTCTGTTCTGTCTCTTACTTCCATAAGGCTTTTTCCACAGAGACAAGCTGTCACATAGTTTTATTATTAGACCTTTTATGTTTAACTTTTCAAAAAAATTGTGAAGAATCAAATAAAAAGCCTTGATAAATCAAGTAGTAAATATTTGATCACTATACTATGTGTTCATTTTTCACTATTTTATGCAATTTTTATTATGCATGGCTGAGCTCTTTGCTAGTTTGCTATTATTTTTAAAATTTTGTTTTTAAAATCATCATAAACCAACTTAATTATATACATATTTAAAATAACATAGCAGATGGCCTCTACAAATCGAGGGTGCTGGTATTTGATGGGATTTTAGGCTGTAAATAACAGAAGTGCTGAATTAACTAGAATAAGCAAATTTATTATGCCAAAGAACAGAAAATCTAGAAGTGAGATAGGCTACAGGTGAGCTGCTTTAGTGGCTCATTATTATCACCACAGATCTAGTCTCTTTCTGCTTTTCCATTATGCCATCTGTAGTGTCAGCTTCAAATTAAGGCTTACTCCCTTTATGATTTTAAGTGGCTGTAACTGGGCTACAGATTTTCTTGTTCATGTAGTTTTTTTTTTTTTTTTTGACAGGCAGAGTGGACAGTGAGAGAGAGAGAGACAGAGAGGAAGGTCTTCCTTTGCCGTTGGTTCACCCTCCAATGGCCGCCGCGGCCGGTGCGCTGCGGCCAGTGCACTGTGCTGATCCGATGGCAGGAGCCAGGTACTTATCCTGGTCTCCTATGGGGTGCAGGGCCCAAATACTTGGGCCATCCTCCACTGCACTCCATGGCCACAGCAGAGAGCTGGCCTTGAAGAGGGGCAACTGGGACAGAATCCGGTGCCCCGACCGGGACTAGAACCCGGTGTGCCAGCACCGCAAGGCAGAGGATTAGCCTAGTGAGCCACGGTGCTGGCTTTGTTCATGTAGTTATAGAAAGACACCAGTTTTTTTCACTCTATCTTATCTTACAAGCAAATAACAGTATTTCTAGAAGCTTCCTGCATTTCTCTTCCCATGATTAATTGATAGTAATTGTGCCACATACACATTCTTAAACCAACTGTTAGCAAATTTGAACTCAGATAAATTTCTGAAACCATATTTCTTTTTAATTTTTATTTATTTGAAAATCAGGAAAACAAGCATTGAGTGAGACAGAGAGAGTGAAAGTGAGAGAGAGAGAGAATCTTCTACCACTAGCTTACCTCTTAAATGCCTAAAACAGCTTGATCTGGGCCAGGCTGAAGCCAGGAGCCCAGAACTCAATGTTAGTCTCCCATGTGGGTGGCAGGGATCCACCTACTTGAACCACATTAACTGGAAGCTGGAAAGGAGAACAGAGCCAGGACTTGAATCCAGGCATTCCGGTATAAGATGTGGGTGTCCCAAGTAGCATCTTAACCATTACCCCAAATGCCTGCCCCTGAAACCATATTTCTATGATTCAGTGGGACCATTATAGAATAAAAGGTGTCTCAGTATTTATCACATTACTTTACAAATGATTCTGGGCTTATCTGCCATACTTTGTAATTTACCTTATAATGCTTTATTATTTTTTTTCTTTTTTTAAAAAAATATTTATTTACTTATTTGAAAGTCAGAGAGTTACAGAGAGAGAGAGAGAGAGAGAGAGAGAGAGAGAAAGGTGTCTTCCATCCAATGGTTCACTCCCCAGATTGCCACAATGGCCAGAGCTGTGCTGATCCGAAGCCAGGAGCTTCCTCTGGGTCTCCCACGTGGGTGCAGGGCCCAAGGACCTGGGTCATCTTCTACTGCTTTCCTAGGCCATAGCAGAGAACTGGATTGGAAGTGGAATAGCCGGGGCTCGAACCGGTGCCCATATGGAATGCCAGCACTTCAGGCTTGCATTACCCGCTGCACCACAGTGCCAGCCCCCTAGTACTTAAACTTAATGATGACCAGTTTTTATGTAGGCAGAATAACTAAGGAGAGCTATGAAAGCTAAAAAGAAAACAAGACTACGACAAGGATACTATGAAGCCAACCACTGCACCACTGTGCCTTAGCAAGGGCAGACAAGCCAAAATCACTGATTGGTTTCCTGAGTGATGCAATCAAATAGCTTGTTTTTCCTCTGAAAAATCCCATCAATGGTTGCATTCCGTAGTATCACAGTAACACTCAGAGTCATAAAATCATCACATTTTCCAGAAGATATATTATACAAAATACACCACAGTAACGCTCAGAGTCATAAAATCATCACATTTTCCAGAAGATATATTATACAAAATACACTCAGAATCATGGATTGCTTTTTCTTCGTCTTTTCTTCCCTGAACGTGCAGTTGTTTGAGTCTCTTGTGTTTCTTCTTTTACATCAGATACAGGCTGTCTGAAAACTATTTCATCATCTTTCTCATCATCTTTCATTTCAGCTGCTTCAGATTTTCGTCTCTCCAAATATGATGGTGTACAAACTGGTGTGGGGCCCTGGCTATCCACAGTCTTCTCAGGAGTGTTAGCAGTACCTGAAGTCTTTTTTTTCTTCTTCTTAGGTATGCCAGAAGTTTTCTTCTTTGAAGGTACATTTACCACCTGGCCATTTGTAGAGTTCTGAAGATCAGTGCTTCCAACATTTTTCCTTTCTGTAAAATCAATGAGGGAAAATCATAATCAATTCCCTTTTTAGCTAATTTCTTTCTGAGTAGTTTTTCTTTCTTTTTAAATTGCTCCTCCATCCATAGCTTTTGTAGAAGTGTCCGATTCCGATTATACCGTTTCACTGCTGGATGTGATGGCTGACGAAATGGAACATTACATGCTTTAAAAAGTTCCTTATGTACTTTTTCAGGTGGCATAAAATGACACACCAAGAGCCTTTCACCAAAAAGGTAGTTGTTCATTGTATCAGCAACTATCTTGGCAACATCCTCAGACTCAAACTCCACAAAGGCATAGCCTCTGCTATTTCCAGTCCTTTTGCTTCTGGACAGTCGGAATCTTGTAACAGTGCCAAATTGGGAGAAATACTCTTGAATCTGGGTTTCATAAAGTGTTGGAGGTAGGTGGCCCACATAGATTACTCCAGGAGTAAGTGTTTCTTGCTTTTTTTTCTGGGTGACGCGCTTGCGGACTTGCTCCACCTCCTTCCGAAACTGTGCATCTTTCTCCGGGTTGAGAGACAGAATGGGAGCCGCAGGTTTGGAGAAGTCCGCCATGCCGGAGGTGTGCAGGCTGACCCACCATAATGCTTTATTATTACACAAAGCTCAAAACAGCAAAAAGCATCTACTATGGAGTTATTTATTAGATATGACATATCTTTAATTTTGAGTGGTCTTAATAATCTGCTTGACTAAATTTCAGCTATCTGGGAATCTAAAACTTGAAATTCTTCTCATTGCAACTGCTTACTTAAAGCAGGAAGAATTCCCGAGGGAGGAAAAAAAAGAGTGTTAGTACTCAACTCTTGGATACAATACAAGAACAGAGGTTGAATCAAACAAAGGGAATACTACTCGAGACAGACTGGTGGTAAGCACGATGCTGTCAGAAGCTGCAGAATAGTCTCTTGTAGAATCTCCCATGGTGCCTACCTTATGCATTTTCTCAGTGTATAGAGTTAGTTTTAGAAGAGATATAGGTTTAAATATATATATATATATTCATTTGAGTATATTGGGAGAGGGGGAGGATTTGCAAGTTTATGATAAGATCACTTTTTAATTTTTTGTGTTTCTTTTTTATTATTTTTTTCAACTTTTATTTAATAAATATAAATTTACAAAGTACAACTTTTGAATTATAGCGGCTTTTCCCCCATAATGTACCTCCCACCTGCAACCATCCCATCTCCCACTCCCTCTCCCATCCCATTCTTCATCAAGATTCATTTTCAATTATCTTTATATACAGAAGATCAACTCAGTATGTACTAAGTAAAGATTTCAACAGACTGCACCCATACAGACACACAAAGTATAAATTACTGTTTGAGTAGTAGTTTTACCATTAATTCATGTAGTACAACACGTTAGGGGCCGAGATACTACATGGAAGTAATGCACAGTAACTCCTGTTGTTGATTTAACAATTAACACTCTTATTTATGGTGTCAGTGATCACCCAAGGCTCTTGTCATGAGCTGCCAAGGCTATGGAAGCCTCTTGAGTTCTCCAACTCCGATCTTATTTAGACAAGGCCATATTCAAAGTGGAAGTTCTCTCCTCTCTTCAGAGAAAGGTACCTCCTTCTTTGATGGCCTGTTCTTTCTGCTGGGATCTCACTCACAGAGATCTTTCATTTAGGTCATTTTTTTTTTTTTTGCCACAGTGTCTTGGCTTTCCATACCTGCGAAACTCTCATGGGCTTTTTAGCCAGTTCCAAATGCCTTTAAGGGATGATTATGCAGCCAGAGTGCTGTTTAGAGTATTTGCCATTCTATGAGTCTGCTGTGTATCCTGCTTCCCATATAGTATCATTCTCTCCTTTTTAATTCTTTCAATTATTATTAGCAGACACTGGTCTTATTTATGTAAGACCCTTTGACACTTAATTCTAACTTTTTGATCAATTATGAACTTAAACTGATCACTTTAACAAGATGGCATTAGTACATGCCACCTTGATGGCATTTAATTGGAATCCCTTGGCATGTTTCTAGCTCTACTGTGGGGAGCAACTCGGACTAGACTAAGTTACTGGAATTAAGACTTATTCTATGCATCTGCTCTCCCACAATATGGCGCTGGGAGAGGAGGAAACAACTTTTACACAGCTGCCTCCAGTTCGACCAATAACCTGCAGGAGCTGATCCTGCTCCTGATTGGAGGAGAGCAGCGTACTCGGCGTGTGGGTAGCAGAGTTGGGATTGGTGGAAGAGGACTATAAAGGAGGAGAGAGACAACATGCACCAGGAACATCTAAGGGGAACATCCGGATAACATCTGAGCAGCCCCCGAGAGAGCTGGCCGGCAGTGTGCCGCTCCCCCGCGGAAGTGGGGAAAGTGGCAGGGGGAGCCGCCCTTCCACGGAGGTGGAAGGATCGGCAGCCAACCCGGGAAGAACCAGCAGCAAACCCGGGAAGGGTCGAGCAGACAAAAGAACAGCGCAGGGTCTAGTGTCGTTCCTCTGTGAAGAGGGGGAGTGAAACTCTACCATTAGGGGTAAGTCTGAGTGAGCATGTGCCGAACTATACATCTCCTCCCTCTCTTATTCCCACTCTTAAATTTAACAGGGATCACTTTTCAGTTAAATTTAAATGCCTAGGAATAATTGTGTGTTAATTAAAGAGTTCAACCAATGGTATTAAATAGAAAAAATACTAAAAGGAATAAAATAATAAGTGGTTCCTGGACAGTCAGGACAAGGACTGATCAAGTCATTGCTTCTCATACTGTCAGTTTCACTGCAACGGGTTTGCTTTTAGGTGCTCAGTTAGTTGTCACTGATCAGGGAGAACATATATGTCCCTTTGTGACTGGCTTAATTCACTCAGCATAATGTTTTCCAGATTCCTCCATTTTGTTGCAAATGACCAGATTTTGTTTTAACTGCTGTATAGTATTCTATAAATATCCTATAATTTCTTCATCCAGTCTTCTGTTGATGGGCATTTAGGTTGATTCCAGGTCTTAGGAATTATGAATTGAGCTGCAATAGACATTGAGGTGCAGACAGCTCTTTTATTTGCCAATTTAATTTCCTTTGGGTAAATTCCAAGGAGTGGGATGGCTGGGTTGTACAGTAGGGTTATATTCAGGTTTCTGAGGAATCTCCGGACTGACTTCCAAAGTGGCTTTACCAGTTTGCGTTCCCACCAACAGTGGATTAGTGTCCCTTTTCCCCCACATCCTTGCCAGCATCTGTTGTTGGTAGATTTCTGTATGTGAGCCATTCTAACCAGGGTGAGGTGAAACCTCATTGTGGTTTTGATTTGCATTTCCCTGATGGCTAGTGATCCTGAACATTTTTTCATGTGTCTGTTGGCCATTTGGATTTCCTCTTTTGAAAAATGTCTGTTTAGGCCGTTTGCCCATCTCTTAAGTGGGTTGTTTGTTTTGTTGTTGAGGAGTTTCTTTCTTTCTTTTTTTTTTTTTTTTGGACAGGCAGAGTGGACAGTGAGAGAGAGAGACAGAGAGAAAGGTCTTTCTTTGCCGTTTGTTCATCCTCCAATGGCTGCAGCGGCTGGCGCGCTGCGGCCGATCCGATGGCAGGAGCCAGGTGCTTCTCCTGGTCTCCCATGGGGTGCAGGGCCCAAGCACTTGGGCCATCCTCCACTGCACTCCCTGGCCACAGCAGGTAGCTGGCCTGGAAGAGGGGCAACTGGGACAGAATCTGGCGCCCCGACCGGGACTAGAACCTGGTGTGCCGGCGCCGCAAGGCGGAGGATTAACCTATTCAGCCGCGGTGCCGGCCATTGAGGAGTTTCTTGATCTCTTTGTACATTATGGTTATTAATACTTTATATGTTGCATAGTTTGCAAAAATTTTTTCCCATTCTGTCGGTTGCCTCTTCACTCAATTTGATGTAATCCCAATTGTTAATTTTGGTTTTGACTGCCTGTGCTTCTGGAGTCTTTTCCAAGAAGTCTTTGCTAGTGCCTATATCTTGCAGGGTTTCTCCAATGTTCTCTAATAATTTATGGTGTTGGATCATAGATTTAGGTCTTTAATCCATGTTGAGTGGATTTTTGTGTAAGGTGTAAGGTAAGGGTCTTACTTCATGCTTCTGCATGTGGAAATCCAATTTTCTCAGTACCATTTGTTGAATAGACTGTCCTTGCTCCAGGAATTGGTTTTAGATCATTGATCAAATATAAGTTGGCTGTAGATGTTTGGGTTGATTTCTGGTGTTTCAATTCTGTTCCATTGGTCTATCCATCTGTTTCTGTACCAGTACCATGCTGTTTTGATTACAACTGCCCTGTAGTATGCCCTGAAATCTGGTATTGTGATGCCTCTGGCTTTGTTTTTGTTGTCCAAGATTGCTTTAACTATTCGAGGTCTCCTGTGCCTCCATATGAATTTCAGCATCACTTTTTCTGGATCTGATAAGAATGTCTTTGGCATTTTGATTGGTATCACTTTGAATCTAGAAATTGCTTTTGGGAGAATGGACATTTTGATGATATTGATTCTTCCAATCCGTGGGCATGGAAGATTTTTCCATTTTTTGGTATCCTCTTCTATGTTTCTTTAAGATACTGTAATTGTCACCAGAGAGATCTTAGACATCCTTGGTTAAGTTTATTCCAAGGTATTTGATTGTTTTTGTGGCTATTGTGAATGGGATTGATCTTAGAATTTCTTAGCCGTGGGATTGCCTGTGTATACAAAGGCTGTTGATTTTTGTGCATTGATTTTATATCCTGCTACTTTACCAAACTCTTCTATGAGTTCCAATAGTCTCTTAGTAGAGTTCTTTGGGTCCCCTAAATAAAGAATCATATCATCTGCAAAGAAGGATAGTTTGATTTATTCCTTCCCAATGTGTATCCCTTTAATTTCTTTTTCTTACCTGATGGCTCTGGCTAAAACTTCCAGAACTATATTGAATAGCAGTGGTGAGAGTGGGCATCCCTGTCTGGTACCAGATCTCAGTGGAAATGCTTCCTACTCTTCCCCATTCAATAGGAAGCTGGCTGTGGGTTTTTCATAGATTGCTTTGATTGTATTGAGGAATGTTCCTTCTATACCCAATTTGCTTAGAGTTTTCATAATGAAATGGTATTGTATTTTATCGAATGCTTTCTCTGCATCTATTGAGATAATCATATGGTTTTTCTTCTGCTGATTGTTAATGTGGTGTATCACATTGATTGTTTTGCGCACATTAAACCATCCCTGCATACCAGGGATAAATCCCACTTGGTCTGGGTGGATGATCTTTCTGATGTGTTGTTGCATTCTTGGCCAGAATTTTATTGAGGACTTTTGCATCTATGTTCATCAGGGAAATTGGTCTGTAATTCTCTTTCAATGTTGCATCTTTTTCAGGTTTAGGAATATAGGTGATGCTGGCTTCGTAGAAAGAATTTGGGAGGATTCCCTCTTTTTCAATTGTTCTGAATAGTTTGAGAAGAATTGGAGTTAGGGGGCTGGCTCCATGGTGCACTCGGTCAATTCTTCGCCTGTGGCACCGGCATCCCATATGAATGCTGGTTCTAGTCCTGGCTGCTCCTATTCCAGTCTTGCTTTCTGCTGTGGCCTGGGAAAGCAGTAGAGGATGGCCCAAGTGCTTGGGCCCCTGTACCTACATGGGAGAAGAGGAAGAATCTCCTGGCTCCTGGCTTCTCCATTGTAGCCATTTGGAGAGTGAACCAATGGAAGGAAGACCTTTCTCTGTCTCTCTCACTGTCTGTAACTCTACCTTTCAAATAAATAATAAAAATATTAAAAAATAATTGGAGTTACTTCTTCTTTAAATGTCTGGTAGAATTCAGCAGTGAATCCATTCTGTCCTGGGCTTTTCTTTGTTTGATTGCCCTTTATTATTGATTCAATTTCTGACTTGGTTATGGGTCTGTTTATGTTTTCTATGTCTTCATGGTTCAATTTAGGTAGGTTGTGTATGTCCAGGAATCTGTCCATTTCCCTTTCAGTTCCTTAACATATCTTTTAAATAACCAGTGCCCTGTAATTAGGTGCATATATGTTTATAATAGTTACATCTTCCTGTTGAATTGATCCCTTAATCATTATATAGTGCCCCTCTTTGTCTCTCTTAACAGTTTTTGTGTTAAACTTTATTTTGTCTGATATTAAGCTGGCTATGCTAGCTCTTTTGTGGTTTCTGTTGGCATGGAATAACTTTTTCCAACCTTTCACTTTCAGTCTGCATGCATCTTTGTTGGAAAGATGTTTCTTGTAAGTTGCAAATAGATGGGTTTTGTTTTTTAATCCATTCCACCAGTCTGTGCCTTTTAACTGGAGAGTTGTGGCTGTTGACATTCAATGTGACTGTTTTTAAGTAGTGATTTTACCCTGCCATTTTTCCAAAGATATTTCTAATATATGCTTTGAACTTCCTGTGATCTTTTACTGAGATATTTTCTTCCTTTACCTTCTTTCATACTAATGGCCGTGTTTCTGTGTTTTTGTGTGTAACACATCTTTAAGCATCTTTTGCAGGGCTGGATGAGTGGTGACTAATTCTTTCAATTTCTGTTTGCTATGAAAGGTCTTTATTTCACCTTCATTCACAAATGAGAGCTTTGCAGGATATAATATTCTGGGCTGGCAGGTTTTTTTCTCTTAGTACTTGGGCTATATCTTGTCAATCCCTCCTAGCCTGTAGGATTTCTGATGAGAAGTCTGCTGTGAGTCTAATTGGAGATCCTCTGAGAATAATCTGATGTTTCTCTCTTGCACATTTTAGATTCTTTTCTTTATGTTTCACTGTGGTGAGTTTGTTTACAATATGTCGTGGTGAGGATCTCTTCTGGTCATGATTATTGGGAGTTCTATGTGCTTCTTGCATGTGGATGTCCCTTTCTCTCTCCAAACCTGGGTAGTTTTCTCCTAGTATCTCACTAAGAAGTCCTTCTAATCCTTTCTCTCTGTGCCTTCAGGAACTCCTAGAATCTGAATGTTGGTTTGTTTTAATAGTATCCTGTAGATTCCCAACAATATTTTTTAGATTTCTAATTTCCTCTTCTTGTCTTTGGTTTGACTGTATACTTTCCTGTTCTCTGTCTTCTAAGTCTGATATTCTCTCTTCTGCCTCACTGATTCTGTTTTTAAGGCTCTCAAATGTGTTTTTTATTTGTTCTATTGAATTCTTTTCATTTTGATTTCTCAATATCTCAATTTCATGTTCTACTAAATTCCTCATTTCATTTTGATTCCTCCTTAAGATTTCATTTTTAGGAGAGACATTTTCTGTCATGTCCTGCATGGATTTCAGTTGTTCATTCATTTTTTTTTGTAACTTCTAAATGTTCTTAACATAAATTTTTTAAGTTCTGTTTCTTGCATTTCTTCTATCTCATCATCTTCATAATCTTGTATTGTAGTGTTATGTTCTTTTGGGAGCATCATTATGTCTTCCTTGTTCTTGTTTCATCGGTTTTGCGTTTGTTGTTTTTCATTGTGGAGATATTCTTTTTTTTTAAACTTTTATTTAATGATATAAATTTACAAAGTACAGAATATGGATTACAATGGCTTCCCCCTCATAACATCCCTCCTACCCGCAACCCTCCCCTTTTCCACTCCCTCTCCCCTTCCATTCATATCAAGATTCATTTTCAATTTTCTTTATATACAGAGGATCAGTTTAGCATACATTAAGTAAAGATTTCAACAGTTTGCACCCACACAGAAACACAAAGTGAAAAATACTGTTTGAGTACTAGTTATAGCATTAAATCACAATGTACAGCACACTAAGGACAGAGATCCTACATGAGGAGTAAGTGCACAGTGACTCCTGTTGTTGATTTAACAAATTGACACTCTTGTTTATGACATCAGTAATCACCCTAGGCTCTTGTCATGAGCTGCCAAGGCTATGGAAGCCCCCTGAGTTCACTGACTGTGATCATATTTAGACAAGGCCATGGTCAAAGTGGAAGTTCTCTCCTCCCTTCAGAGAAAGGTACCTCCTTCTTTGATGACCTGTTCTTTCCACTGGGATCTCACTCGCAGAGATCTTTCATTTAGGTTTTTTTTGTTTTTTTTCCCCAGAGTGTCTTGGCTTTCCATGCCTGAAATACTCTCATGGGCTTTTCAGCCAGATCCGCATGCCTTAAGGGCTGATTCTGAGGCCAGAGTGCTGTTTATGACATTTGCCATTCTATGGGTCTGCTGTGTATCTCACTTCCCATGTTGGATCATTTGTTGCTTTTCATTGTGGAGATATTCTTTGTTTTTTTTTTTTTTTTTTTTTTTTTCTTCTTCTTCTTCTTTTTTTCGCTGTGGTGGCTTTTCTGATTATACTATGGCTCTAGATTAAGTGGACTCTCTGCTTTTGGTGAATTTCCAGAGGCTTGTGGTGGGTGTGGCCAGAGAGCTCTATTCAGTTTTTCAGGGTTAAAGGTGTGCCAAAGGTGACACACCCAGGTTTGGCGTGGTAGATCGATGGATCTCTCTTTTTATTCATAAAGGAAGTATTTGCATTCATCTGCTCTTCTTCTTGATGTTGATCAGTGCCTGAGTGCTAGCCCCAGTGGGTATATTTGTCTACTCTGTCCCAAGGACCACATAAATGATCTGTGCAGTCCTCAGTGTAAATTCACTTTCCTGCCAGCATCGCAGCCTACTGAGGTTTTTGCCTCACCTGTCTTTCCAGTGCTGGTGCGGAGGAGACTCTCAGCAGCTGGGCTTCTGAGCAGTGGGCACCCATGCCCTCCATGTAGATCTACTGTGTCCCTCTAATTCTTGAAGAATTTCCTCTGCCATTTTTCCCTAACTCTTCCCTGAAAATATACTCTCTCCACTTTTATTAAACTATCTTTTTCTGGACTATCAGTGAGCTCCCTCCCTAATCTGCCATCTTGGAGCAGACCTATGATAGGATCACTTTCAAAAAAGAATATCCACCTGAATATTTGGAATGCTACTCTCAAACCCAACTGTCCTGAGTAATATGAAAAAGGTTTTCCAATTCTTGTTCCACAATCAACTTTGAAAAATATGTTGTTTTAATAGTGTGGTAAGAAAACCAAATACAAAGATCTTTGTTACTGAGAGTAATAATTCTCTTATCTTTAACTTCAGTCAGTAACTCGGGGCTTTGGTTGCTCCAAACTTTGGCTATATCAAACATTGTATTAAGGAAGAAACAAACTTAAGATTAATATCATTTTCTAATTGTACTAGGTTCATTTGTTTATTCAAAAAATATGTTCAAATATTCCAATGTGTCATGTGCAAGGGTACTGAAGATACAGTGATGAACAAGACATGTCTCTGTATTTATAACTCTCCTAATCTAGGAGAATATAGGTGGAAGTTAGGAGAATGGTTTATTGGTGATTCAGGTTGCTGAATATGAAGGCTGGAAGTGATCTCAGTTATTTGCTATACACGCTTATAGGATAGAGTTAGAAAAGTCTGGAGAAGTTTGGCTTCTTGGCTAAGTTCAAATCAAGTCAATGGCAGATCCAGAAATAGAACTGGTCTCTCAGCTCACTTAACTCTCAGGATCCTTTCTGACGTTACTCTTTTTGCTTAGTGCCTCTGAGGGTGTAGGGTATGTCATCTTGCTCTTGGAGATCCTATTCAGGTCTTGAATGTAAAGCAAACATTGCTTGGACATGAATTCATTTTTAAACTCCAATAAGGTCCATTCGCATTGTATTATCTTACAAAAGCAAACATTTAGAATGCAAAGCAGCCATGAGATGATTATTATTTTTTAAACAAATGAGGTAGTTTAATAGATAAGGCATAAATGCCAACAATACAGATGATACATCTTTGTAATCATTCTGCATTGTTTCAGCAGGCTGTGAGAGAATTGCCAAAGAAACTGGAAGAATTAGGTTTCATGAATTATTCATTGGATTCAGTTTAACACTCTCATTATTTATAGTGCTTCAGGTTGGCTCTGGTGCTGATGATTTGCCTTAATAAGTATGGTAACAATGACTTGGCAGTGTATCTGTTTGTATTAGTGTGTGCTATTGTTTACTTAAATAAAACCCAAGAAACCCTTAGAAATATGCCTCTTTAAAAATAGTCATGGTTGAAAAATATTATATTCCATTCATCAGAGCCTAAACACTTTTTTTGCATAAACTATTTTATCCTTTAATGACTATGATTAATTCAAGGGAACAGCATTCATATTTAAGGTAACATTGTTTGTTGTGCAGGTAAGAAAGCATGGTGGGATTGTATAAATCTTTCTAAGCCTGGTTTATCTTGGAATTAAAAAAGTAGTATTTAAAGAGGCAAACTTGAACTAGTAAAATTGAAGACAATTTATATATAACTGCTCTGATATTTGAATTCCAACAGTTGGGGATTTATTTTAGAGAGAAATGTTTACATTATATGTTGGATTGTAACAATCATTTCCTGAGTTATTTGTTAGATTAAGTTTATGAACATGTTGTATAAAACCTATCTGATTGAATAGTTCTGAAAAATGCAGTTTATTAAGTCTGATATGAAGAGTTGTACTTTTTGCTTTTTTTTCAGAGGGTCCCAGGAGACTGTATTAATAGTTGACTATTAAGGAACCAGTGGAGATGATACTAGAGGATAAAGATATTTAGATGGTAGGATGAGAAATAACAAATTATTAATAATACTCAGAAAATACTTCCAATAATTTCCAATACCACTGTTTGTTTGACCTGAAAAAGAAAAAAAAAAACTCTCATTGGATAGCCACAGTGCTCTACAATAATGATTGGGGTATAAGTCTGAATTTCTTAAACAACATAGTTTCCTACCTCTTTCAGATGGAAAGCATTGTTCTTTCTCTTCAATCACACCTGCTGTTCTTTTAGAGCACAGTGCAAGTAACTTTGTCTCAATTTGAAGCGTGATCCAAAACTGCATTGTAAGCCTTTGCTAACAGGCACTACTGTAGCTCACCTCTACTTTTGAAAAAAATCACAGATTTGTTACATAAAACATTTATGATCTCTGACATCAACCGGGCACTCAATTCTGTTGAGAAATTCTTTTATGGTTCCAATGTCATCTTGGTCCAATTCTTTTTTTGGTTTTTATTTTTTTTAAAGATTTATTTATTCATTTAAAAGCAGATATAGAAAAGGAAAGAGAAAGAGATCTTCCATCTGCTGGTTCACTCCCCAAATGGCTGCAACAGCCAGGGATGGGCCAGACTGAAGCCATGAGCCAGGAGCTTCCTCTGGGTATCCCATGTGGGTGCAGGGACCCAAGGACTTTGGATATCTTCCACTGTTTACCAGGCACATTAGCAGGGAGCTAGATCAGAAGTAGAGCAGACCAGACTTGAACTGGTGCCCATATATGATGCTGGTACTGCAGGTGGAGACTTAACTTTTAAACCTCAGCACCAGCCCCAATCTGTCCAATTCTTTAAGAAGATACTTAAAAAGTCTTTTTCTTCTTTAAACTTTTAAATCTCACCACATCTCTCATAACTTCTAATAGATAACTTCATTTATTAGAGGAAACAGAACATCAGATCCTTGCTTCCTTATTCTCTGTCCGTGACCAGTAACTTGATTAAACTCATTTTATTTCCCTTCTATGAAGTGAAAGAGGTATCCTTTCTCCTATATGAAGCCAATCGTTTCATGTGGAGGATGCTTTCTTCTTCTGCCTCCCTAGTTATACTTTCTACCAATGATCTTTTGTATTTTTTTTTTTTTTGACAGGCAGAGAGGACAGTGAGAGAGAGAGACAAAGCAGAGAGAAAGGTCTTCCTTTTCCATTGGTTCACCCTTCAATGGCCGCCGCGGCCGGCGCGCTGCGGCCGGCGCACCGCTCTGATCCAATGGCAGGAGCCAGGTGCTTCCTCCTGGTCTCCCATGGGGTGCAGGGCCCAAGGACTTGGGCCATCCTCCACTGCACTCCCGGTCCACAGCAGAGAGCTGGCCTGGAAGAGGGGCAACCGGGACAGAATCTGGTGCCCCGATTGGGACTAGAACCCGGTGTGCCGGCCCCGCAAGGCGGAGGATTAGCCTATTGAGCTGTGGCGCCGGCTGATCTTTTGTATTTTTAACTTCTCACTTTTACTGCCATACCCTTCTGTATTATTTATTTCTACATGATAGTTTACCAACTTAAAACAATAAATGTATGTTATCCCATAGTTTCTGTGGGTCAGGAATCTGGGAGTGGCTAAGCTGGATGATTTTCATGTAGTCTCTCATGATAGTGCAGTCACGATATCAGCTAAGGCTGACAGTCATATGAAAGTTTGGTTAGGGGTAGAAAATCCTCGTATAGGATGGTTCATTTATAGGGCTGTGGGCAGAGGTCTCAGTTTCTTGCCATATGGACCTGTTCATAAGGTTACTCAAATATCTTCACAACATGACAGCTAGCTTTCTCTAGACCTTGTGATGTGAAACAGCAAGTCAGAAATCACAATGCCTTTTATAACTTAGCTTCAGAATTACACACTGTCATTTACACACTATCCTGTTGGTTACACAGATCTGTCCTATTCATTGTGAGAGGTGAGGAATGGAGGGGGAGCTCAACATGATACGAGAATCATTGGGGTCATCTTGGAGGCTGACTCCTCTACCTTCCTGTAAGCATTTAACATATTCAATTTTCTTTTATATTAAACAAAATAACAAAAATATCTAAACAACTAAATAAACAATCAAATCAGTAACCCCTCCACCCCCGTGACATACACCCTTTCTAATCTTGCCTTATTTTTCTCCTTTTTACATTTGAGTTTAGTCTGTGGTGTTGAGTATTGAACATGTTGTCCATACTCTGTTCTTGGCTCCTTACATGCATACATTTTTCAATCTGCTTTTATATAGCATCCTTTCACTTAATTAAACTACTCCTGTGAAGATCTTGACTTCCTTAATAGAGAAGTCTAATGGACATTTTCTAGTTCACTTCAACTTGACCTATGAGTAGCATTTGAATCTGTTGACCCAATGCCATGCTCCCCCATTCATGAAAAATCTCTCTTCCTCTAGTTGCTCTGATGTATCACCCTCCTATTTTTCAACATCTCTTATTCCGTCTCAATCTACTTTTCAAGTTCCTTTCCTGCTATACCTTCTTTGCTGTTCTTTAGGTAATCCTCAAAGTTTTGTCATATATCTGTTCTTATTCAATATGTTCTCTCTCTCTCAGATTAATTAATTAATTAATTAATTTGAAAGGCAAGTGACAGAAGGAGAGGGAGACAAGATCTTCCATCTGCTGGTTCACTCTCCCAGTGACTGCAACAGCAAGGTTTGGGTCAGGTCCAAGATAGGAGCCAGGAACTTCAGCCTGGTCTCCCACTTAGGTGGTAGAGACCCAAACACTTGGGCCATCTTCTGCTGCCTTCACAGGTGCCTTAGTAGGAAGTTGGATTGGAAGCTGAGTATCTAGTACTCAAACCAGTACTTGGATATGGGATGCTGGCATTGCAAGCAGTAGCTTAAGCAACTGTGCAACAATGCTGGCCTTGTCCATACATTCTCTTGAGTGCTAGTCAGCACTACCATGGCTTTAACAATTACGGATATGTTGCTTACTCTCATATCTTCATCTCCAGATCCCAACTTAACCAGCAAGTTTTTATTATCTCTATTTGTTTATCATATGTTTACACTAGTGACATCCCCAAACTTCAATATCTTTCTCCTCCTATTGTGTTTTCAGTTCCTGTGAATGATGCCTTTATCCAACAGTTTTTGAATTGAAGAAGCTCAACACCATTTCACCTATTCCTTCTCTTTTACCTCTGTCATCTCATCAACCAGAAAATAATGATGATCCTAATTTTAAAAATATTTATTGGATCAATCCATTTATAATATTTCCCCTGTTCAAGTTGTCATATTTTCTTCATTTATTACTACAAAACTTCCAAATGTTAGTCTACTCTTGCGTTCTTCTAATCTGTTCTCTATATTCTCCTTCAAAAAGAAAATCTGATTATGTCATTCCCCTGCAGGGGTCGGCACTGTGGCTTAGCGGATAAAGCCGCAGCCTGCAATGCTGGTATCCCTTATGGGTTCCAGTTCAAGTCCTGTCTGCTCCATTTCCCATCCAGCTATCTGCTTTGGCCTGGGAAAGCAGAAGAAGATGGCCCAAGTCCTTGTTGTATAAGATTGCATTAGCTGTTCAGGGTCTCCTGTGTTTCAGTATGAGTTTCAGCATCATTTTTTCTATGTCTGAGAAGAATGTCCTTGGTATTTAGATTGGTATTGCATTGAATCTGTAAACTGCTTCTGGTAGTATGGCCATTTTCATTATATTGATTCTTCTAATCCATGGACATGAAAGGTTTTTCCATTTTTTGTATCTTCTTCTATTTCTTTCTTCAATGTTTTGTAATTCTTATTGTAGAGATCTTTGACATCATTGGTTAAATTTATTTCAAGGTATTTGATTTTTTGTAGTTATTATGAATGATCTTAGAAGTTCTTTCTCAACCATGGCAGTCTGTTTATATAAAGGTTAATGATTTTTGTATGTTGATTTTGTATCCTGGCATTTTACCAAACTCTTCCATGAGTTTATATCCTGCCACTATACCATTCCTTTTATGAGTTTCAATAGTCTCTTAGTGGAGTCTTTTGGATCTCCTATATATTGAAACATTTCATCTGCAAATAGGGATACTTTGATTTCTTCCTTTCCAATTTGTATCCCTTTAATTTCTTTTTCTTGCCTAATGGCTTTGGCTAAAACTTCTAGGACTGTATCAAACAACAGTGATGAGAGTGGACATCCTTGTCTGGTTCTGGATCTCTGTGAAAATGCTTCCAGCTTTCCCATTTCAGTAGGATGCTGGCCTTGGGTTTGTCATAACTTGACTTGATTGTGTTGATTAATGTTCCTTCTATACCCACTTTGCTGAAGTTTCATCATGAATTGGTGTTGTATTTTATCAAATGCTTTCTCTGTGTCTATTGAGATAAGCATATGGATTTTGTTCTTCAATTTGTTAATGTAATGTTTCAAATTGGTTGATTTGCAAATGTTGAGCCATCCTTGCATACCAAGGATAAATCCCACTTGGTCCAGGTGAATGATCTTTCTGATGTGTTGTTGGATTTTATTGGCTGGTATTTTGTTCAGGATTTTTGTGTCCAAGTTCATCAGATTAACATAACAAAGGAATTCAGCTTGGAGGCCAAGAAAAAAATTAAAATAACAAAGCATAATTTAATATATATCACTCTATTACTTGGGTATGTAGTATATGGTGGGCCATGGGGGCCATTATCTTGGGGCAGAGTCTGTTGCCCATCTTTAGGTGAGGGCAGAGTTCCCCATAGGGGGATCACCATCTTGGAATGGAAATCCCATCCTCTCAGGCAGGAAGTGGAGCATCCACCATGTTTGCTGCTCCTCCTCCCTGATGCTAAGAGGTTTCTAAGCAACCAAACCAGTTCTCCTACTCAAAATTAGCAATTGAAAGCCTTCTTGATAAACCCAGGGACAAAGCAAATTTTGAAGACCTTTTTAACCATCTGTAAGAGAAAAGTTTTTTTTGAGCCTTTTAACCTTAGAAAACACATAAATTTTCTTTAAAACACATTACAACCAATTTAGAACAAGTAGAAGCTAGCTCTCTGAAAAATCTTTTCATCTCTCTGTTACATCGTTTAGCAGTGACACCACATCCTTAAAGCTGGAGACCTTGAAAGGAGACAATCCATGCTTTTTCTGAAAGCTATCAGCAGAAAGAAAAAAAACCCCATCCAAGTCCTGCTGTTTGTCTGTTTTATTTTATTTTATTTATTTTTTATTTTTTTTTTTTAAAATGAAGCCTGCAAGCTGCGGAAGCAGCTGCAGCAGCTCTTTCTCTGGAAGGGCAGGGCTGGCTCCAGCCTCAACCCATGAGTAGCTCCCAGGGTGGGGCTCCCCTTCCCTTGTGAAATTTGCCTGGATGGGGAGCCACTGGAGCGCATGCTGTGGCTGTTGCTGCCCCTGTGGCTGTAGGAACCATCCAGGTTGGTATGTGGGCTGCCTCAGGAGCCCAGGGCTAGCGCATGCCACAGGCCCCTCTCCATGCAGCTCCATGCAGCTTGCGGCCAATGCCACCTCCCAAGAGCAAGGCACTTCTCCCTGTTGGAGTTCATGCATTGGTGGAAAGCCAGTAGTGCAGGTCCAGTCGGGGTCTGTGCTTGCACTGTCTCTGGGGTGAGCACGTTGGAGCCCCATGTTTCCCTTCTCTCACCTGCAGCTGGTCGTGTAGGGAAAATGCTAACCCAGATGAGGATGGATGGGGTGCAGGCAGAGAAATGGAGTTAAAAGCCCTGGAAGCCAGTTTTTATCATACTGCCTACTTTTTTCCTTGTAATGAATTTTGCAGAATTTCTCTATTATTGAAAATCATTTAAAGGTCCTTTTAAGGTCACACCAGAGTTGCCAAATAATATCCGAGATATACCCCTTAAAGATCCCATCTTGGGTGCCATTTAAGTTGCCATTTTGCTTATTAATAAATTCAAAATATTAATAACCTTTT